>NC_090302.1:72633703-72937962 GCF_039906515.1 Pseudorca crassidens | reverse complement strand
AAAATTTTACTAATAGCTACATAGCCTTCTCACTTATTTCAAATATCAGTTTTAATCAACAATAAATAATGAGAACAAGGTATGAAGATGAATCCAAAGAATAGATAAGAAAAAACATCAGTGGAGGAGCTTCAAGATGGCAGAAGAGTAAGACGTGGAGATCACTTTCCTCCCCACAAATACATCAGAAATACATCTACATGTGGAACAACTCGTACAGAACACCCACTGAACGCTGGCAGAAGACCTCAGACCTCCCAAAAGGCAAGAAGCTCCCCACGTACCTGGGTAGGGCAAAAGAAAAAAACAGAGACAAAAGAATAGGGATGAGACCTGCACCTCGGGGAGGGAGCTGTGAAGGAGGAAAAGTTTCCATACACAAGAAAGGCCCCTCGCGGGTGGAGACTGTGGGTGGCAGAGAGGGAAAGCTTCGGCGCCATGGAGGAGAGCACAGAAACAGGGGTGCACAGGGCAAAGTGGAGAGATCCCCACACAGGGATCGGTGCCGACCGGCACTCACCAGCCAGAGAGGCTCTTCTGCTCATCTGTCGGGATGGGCGGCGGTTGGGAGCTGAGGCTCGGGCTTCAGAGTTCAGGTCTCAGGGAGAGGGCTTTGGTTGGCTACGTGAACACAGCCTGAAGGGGGCTAGTGCACCACAGCTAGCCGGGAGGGAGTCCGGGAAAAAGCCTGGAGCTGCCGAAGAGAAAAAGTCTACCGAAGAGACTTTTTCTTGCCTTTTTGTTTCTTGGTGCGCGAGGAGAGGGGATTAACAGCGCTGTTTAAAGGAGCTCCAGAGATGAGCGTGAGCGGCGGCTATCATCACGGACCCCAGAGACGGGCGTGAGACACTAAGGCTGCTGCTGCCGCCACCAAGAAGCCTGTGTGCAAGCACAGGTCACTCTCCACACCTCCCCTCCCGGGAGCCTGTGCAGCCCGCCACTGCCAGGGTCCTGTGATTCACGGACAACTTCCCCGGGAGAACACACGGCACGCCTCAGGCTGGTGCAAAGTCATGCTGGCCTCTGCCGCCGCAGGCTCACCCCGCACTCCATACCCCTCCCTCCCCCAAGCCTGAGTGAGCCAGAGCCCCCGAATCAGCTGCTCCTTTAACCCCGTCCTCTCTGAAAGAAGAACAGATGCTCTCAGGCGACCTACACACAGAGGCGGGTCCAAACCCAAAGCTGAACCCCAGGAGCTGTGCGAACAAAGAAGGGAAAGGGAAATTTCTCCCAGAAGCCTCAGGAGCAGCAGATTAAATCCCCACAATCAACTTGATGTACCTGCATCTCTGGAATACCTGAATAGACAATGAATCATCCCAAATTGAGGAGGTGGACTTTGGGAGCAATGGTATATATTTATTTTTCCCTTTTTCTCTTTTTGTGAGTGTGTATGTGTATGCTCCTGTGTGTGATTTTGTGTGTATAGCTTTGCATTAACCATTTGTCCTAGGGTTCTGTCTGTCCATTTTTTTTGTTTGTTTCTGTTTGTTTTAGTATAGTTTTTAGCACTTGTTATCACTGGTGGATTTGTTTTTCGCTTTGGTTGCTCTCTTCTTATTTTCTTTTTTTTATTATGTTAAAAAAATTTTAATAATTATATTTTATTTTAATAACTTTATTTTACTTTATTTTATTTTATCTTCTTCTTTCTTTCTTTCTTTTTTTCTCTCCATTTTATTCTGAGCCGTGTGGATGACAGGCTCTTGGTCCTCCAGCCAGACAACAGGGCTTCTGCCTCCCAGGTGGGAGAGCCAAGTTCAGGACACTGGTCCACAAGAGACCTCCCAGCTCCACGTAATATCAAATGGCGAAAATCTCCCAGAGATCTCCATCTCAACGCCAAGACTCAGCTCCACTCAATGACCAGCAAGCTACAGTGCTGGACACCCTATGCCAAACAACTAACAAGACAGGAAAACAACCTCATCCATTAGCAGAGAGGCTGCCTAAAATCATAATAAGGCCACGGACCACCCAAAACACACCATGAGACGTGGACCTGCCCACCAGAAAGACAAGATCCAGCCTCATCCACCAGAACACAGGCACTAGCCCCCTCCACCAGGAAGCCTACACAACACACTGAAACAACCTCAGTCACTGGGGACAGACACCAAAAACAACGGAAACTATGAACCTGCGGCCTGCTAAAGGGGGACGCCAAACACAGTAAGGTAAGCAAAATGAGAAGACAGAGAAGCACACAGCAGATGAAGGAGCAAGGCAAAACCCCACCAGATTTAAAATATGAAGAGGAAATAGTCAGTCTACCTGAAAAAGAATTCAGAATAATGATAGTAAAGATGATCCAAAATCTTGGAGACAGAATGGAGAAAATACAACAAATGTTTAACAAGGACCTAGAAGAACTAAAGAGCAAACGAACAGTGATGAACAACAAAATAAATGAAATTAAAAATTCTCTAGAAGGGAACAATAACAGAATAACTGAGGCAGAAGAACGGATAAGTGACCTAGAAGATAAAATAGTGGAAATAACTACTGAAGAGCAGAATAAAGAAAAAAAGAATGAAAAGAATTGAGGACAGTCTCAGAGACCTCTAGGACAACATTAAACGCACCAACATTCAAATTATAGGGGTCCCAGAAGAAGAAGAGAAAAAGAAAGGGTCTGAGAAAATATTTGAAGATATTATAGTTGAAAACTTCCCTAATATGGGAAAGGAAATAGTCAATCAAGTCCAGGAAGCACAGAGAGTCCCATACAGGATAAATTCAAGGAGAAACACGCCAAGACACATATTAATCAGACTATCAAAAATTAATTACAAAGAAAAAATATAAAAAGCAGCAAGGGAAAAACAACAAATAACATACAAGGGAATCCCCATAAGGTTAAGAGCTGATCTTTCACCAGAAACTCTGCAAGCCAGAAGGGAGTGGCAGGAGATGTTTAAAGTGATGAAGGAGAAAAACCTACAACCAAGATTATTCTACACAAGGATCTCATTCAGATTTGATGGAGAAATTAAAACCTTTACAGACAAGCAAAAGCTAAGAGAATTCAGTACCACCAAACCAGCTTTACAACAAATGCTAAAGGAACTTCTCTAGGCAGGAAACACAGAAAAGGAAAAGACCTACAATAACGAACCCAAAACAATTAAGAAAATGGTAATAGGAACATACATATCGATAATTACCTTAAATGTAAATGGATTAAATGCTCCCACCAAAAGACACAGACTGGCTGAATGGATACAAAAACAAGACCCATATATATGCTGTCTACCAGAGACCCACTTCACACCTAGGGACACATACAGACTGAAAGTGAGGGGATGGAGAAAGATATTCCATGCAAATGGAAATCAAAAGAAAGATGGAGTAGCAATTCTCCTATCAGACAAAATAGACTTTAAAACAAAGACTATTACAAGAGACAAAGAAGGACACTACATAATGATCAAAGGATCAATCCAAGAAGAAGATATAACAATTGTAAATATTTATGCACCCAACATAGGAGCACCTCAATACATAAAGCAAATACTAACAGCCATAAAAGGGGAAATTGACAGTAACACAATCATAGTAGGGGACTTTAACACCCCACTTTCACCAATGGACAGATCATCCAAAATGAAAATAAGGAAACACAAGCTTTAAATGATACATTAAACAAGATGGACTTACATGATATTTATAGGACATTCCATCCCAAAACAACAGAATACACATTCTTCTCAAGTGCTCATGGAACATTCTCCAGGAGAGATCATATCTTGGGTCACAAATCAAGCCTTGGTAAATTTAAGAAAATTGACATCGTATCAGGTATCTTTTCTGACCACAATACTATGAGACTAGATATCAATTACAGGAAAAAATCTGTAAAAAATATAAATTATTGTTTTTTATACAAATAAACACCTGTTGGGTTTTTTATTGATATTGCACTAAATCTATAGCTCAATTGGGGGAGAATTAATGTCTTTTTTATGTTGAGTCTTCCAATCTGGGAAAATATGTCTTTCCATTTCTTGAGGTCTTCTTTTGTATCTTTTATCAGCACTCTGTAGTTTTCAGCAATGATTTCCTGAAATTTCATTAATTTTATATTTAAGTATTTGTTGGTGTTATTGTAATGGTATTGTATTTTTAATTGATTTTTCAGTTATTCACCGCTACTATAGAAATATGATTGTATACTGACCTGTATCCTATAATTTTGCTAAACTCATTTTTATTAGTTCTTAGAGTTTTGGGGGTTTGGGGGTTTTGCCTTTAGATTCCTTGAGGTTTTCTACATTTTGTTACCTGAGAACAGGCAAGATGTATGCCTTCAAAAATATATATAGTTTTTTCTTCCCTCATTGCACTGGCTAAAACATCCAGTAAAGGAGTGGTAAGAATGGATATTCTTGCCTTATTTCCAATCTTATGGGAAAAACTTCACATATATATGATTTTAAGCCGTTTCACTTCCCTCAGTTTTCTGTAGTTCCATTTACCTTGAAGTTGTTTATGGGGTGATAATTGCTCTGACTTTTCACATGAACCCCCTTTCTTTGGAAAATTGAATGAATTTATCTGTCTGTTATCATTAGACAGCAAGATTACTCCCAGAGATTATGTGGACCCAAGTTAAAAACTTTTAGTCCCTGGCAAATGCTAGAAGGGAAAAGACATGATATCTTGTGGAAATTGTACTGCTGTTTACTGCTATGGCAGACCAAAATTAGCAAGGGTCAGAGCCAGCTATCTAAGTTGATTAACATACATGAACATTAACTGTTTGATTCCAGTAACTGAAACAAAACGGCCATTGAAAGACACCAGGAAGAACTATGACAAATTTGACCCATACCTATTGATTATAAGACTACACTGGAATGGATATGAAAAGCCACATCTGAGAGATACTTCTTTTGATATCTGATCAGATATGGAAATTGAAAGAGAGTGAGAACTATGTTATTTTGTATGAGTATTTAGATTGGGTATACACCATTAATGATCTAGTGGAAGTAAATTATATTTTTCCCATTGAAGACTCTTTATATTCAGAAGGGAAAAACAGTATAACTTCAATAAAGAGATGGGGAAATTTAGTTTTCCTTTTCATTTGATTGCACACAAACTTTTTCTTTTTCTTTACAAGCTCAAGGAAGAAAGTGGTCTGAAAATTAGACTCTAACTCAAGACTCCTAAAACCACATGCACAACAGTTTTAGAAGATCACTATATAATTCATAGCTGGACAAGGTCATAGGACAATTATTAGTTTGTGTTATTTTCTTTCAATGGTCAGCTCATCACTAGTTAATTTTTACAGAACTCTTAACAGAAATGAGAATGACACACTAATGAGAAATCTTTTTAGTATCTCTCCTGAGCCATATTTATATTTATTTATATTTATATGACATATACAATTTTTAAAATGTATTTCTTGAAAAAACCAACAAAATGGCAATTGATTGTTATAGCTGTGTGTTGGGTACATAAAGTTGATTATTTTATTCCCTTTACTTTTGTGTAGATTTGTTAATTTTCAAAATAAATAAAAAATCATTTTCATGAAATCCCCAAACCCCCATAAAACCTTTCCATACATACCATATGAGTAGATTCTTTTGAAATTCTAATATGCTTGTGTAAGTGAAATAATAAAATGTTACCCAAGAAATAATTAAGACCTTATAGAAACCAAGATTGATACACATGCAGCCTTGAAAGATTTGGCTCAGAAATGAGACAAATGGAAAATCATCCACCAGAAAAATAAGTAAAAATAAGATTGGTATAAAATTTTAAAAAGTATTAAAATGGTAAGTAAAAAAAAATTGGTAAACAATGAGCAATATTTGAGTTGTAATATTTTAAGGTGAGATGTTTTATTTTTCTATGTTATTCACTTTATAAAATTGCTTTGCACATGGGTAGTAGGGACTAAATTAACTAAAATAAAATGGCTAGAGTCTATTTTTGATTCATAAGAAGAACCAGTTACTGAACAATTTATCAGTAGTACTATTTATTAAATTTCAGTCTCAACCAACTGCTTTTCTGGCATACTTTGCTGTAATGACCTATTTATTTGGAAGGGGATCTGACATACTAATTGGTGATCAACCTCCAACTAGTCAATCTAACAGACAATATAGATCATTGTCTCTGCTTAGAGTCACTGTCTAATAATCGTAACTAAAATGTATTGAATTCTTTTGAATATTTGCTTTGAGCCAGGAACTCTACTACATGACCAGAGCTGGAATTCCATTTAATCCTCACCATAAAACTGCAATGTAAGTACTATCATTATCCTTTATTATGTAAACGAGGAAACCAAGGTTTCGATATCTTGCCTTTCATGTAGTTTTAGGAGCTTACCTGTGTTTAAGTATGGATATCAAAATATGGAAGACTGACAAAGGAATGTAATGATAGTTTAACACTTATTGGTGAAAACACTAATATTTTCTCATTCCTAAATTATACTGTAATCTTTGAAAGCATCACAGTAAAAAGCAAAACCCTAAGGAAGTTATTAAAAATTGAGTACTCTCTGCTCATGTGGGAGTACAGATTCTACTTTCTGAAGGGATTATTATAGATATGCCTAAAATAAAATGCAAATACCACAGAGTGGGCAGTATATCTCAGTTGGGCTTCCCTAAAACTTGTTACCTCAAAATCTTAAATACAAGAGTAAATGTATATTCAAGCAAATGTACAACTCTAAAAGAACATATTAATGTAAATAAGCAGAATTATGAAACTAAGTAATTAGCTGGATATGGAAAAACAAACTGAGATGAGTGCAAGGTGGTAGAAAGGTAAGTATAAAAGAATGGAGAAGAGATAACTAACAAAGCAGAAAAGGACAGTGTTCCTCGCATACAGGGTTTATCTGGAAAATGCTGAGGTCTTTCGTTCTACAGGGAACAGATTCTTTCCACTTAAATTTATATTTTAAATGGAAGAATAGATAATTTCTAACTTCTATCTACTCCAAAACCTACCTTCATTTAAGATCTGCTTTGATCTAAGAAATTCTACACGCTAAGTTCCATCAAGCAGCTTAAAGCATACCATACCTGGTATTCTTTTAAGCACATTTTTTCTGAAATTTTCATTCAGGGAATAATTTCAGAGATAAAAATTAATGACACAAACCAATTGCCTAAGAACAGCAAAAAAGGAATTATTTGCACTTACATAATGACCATCTTTTTTACTAAAATGTTTTCATTTTGATGATTTCATTTCTAATGGTTACTTATTAGTTCATAAACGATTAAATAGGGAACATGTGAACGTTCCAGATAGTAACCATACTAAATGTCAGTTCCCTTGACACCTGGAAATGTGTATTTTAGCTCTGCATCTCTTTTCCAACACAGTGCCTGGCACCAGAGCCACCCTGGGATCCAGGCAAGGGGAGACCTGACCCTGAGCCTAGAGCTTACAGGAACTGACTCTGATCTTCCTCACCTCCCCAGCTGCACTTCCTTCTCTCCATGGGAAGAAGGATCCACAGCACTTGCTGACTAGAAGCCCACATCTTCCAGCTGTAGCTGAGGGTTTCCTGAACCCCACATTCCATGCAAACATGGCACAGAAACCCCATCCAAGGGCTAAGTGAGCTCATCTCTTGGTCCTTCTCTCCAGAGAGAACTGCACAGTTGGTGTGGGTGATCCTAGGTCCCAGTGGTGTCCAAGGTGCCCCTAGACATGTGAGAGAACCAGGGCATAGCAAAAAAAAAAAAAAAAAAAAAAAAGCAAGGTGGGCTGCAGACCAGGGGTAGGTGCTACCCGGTACTAGTTGGAATGTAAAGGTGTCCCAAAATCCTAAATTTGAATCAGTCCCTTCCAGGAAGTGCTGAAGGTAGACATTACGTGCCTGGTAGGCACAGTCATGCTCACCTTGTAAAGATATTCATGAAATTAATTAAAATAAAGAACAGCTAACTATTGGTCCCATTCTAATAAGAATGGACAGTAAAATCAGCCTCCAAATCTCAGAGGCTGAGTTTCTTGTGTTACTGTTTTCTCCTGCATGGAGCAAATCCAACATGCATCACTAGAGCAGCCGATTCCTATCATTTGCAGAACCCAGGGCAAGAGTATAAATGAAGGCTCATATATGTTATAGGTGAATATTCAACTATATAAATCAAGATAATAAACAGTTGACTATGCTTTCCTCCTATTTTGACAAGTTAATTTCATAACAAGAAAACAGAGAAGTATGGGTAAATGTATGGATTTTTTGTTTTTTGTTTTTTTGATGAAGCTGGGCTAAATTCCTAAGAATAAATTTGCCATCACGCTTCTCTGGGGGATGTGCTGATGGGCCTGTGATGTTTGTATAATACAATGAAATATAAATATAATAAAGTCATATATGTACTACTTAAAAATGCTTACATTTTAGCAAAATGACTAATACTGATACTATAATCAGGCTTTTCATACAATTTGACACATTTTTACCTAATTAAATAAAATGAGTAATTGTCAGTATTAATTTATTTCTTATTTAATTTCAGTTTAAAGAAAATTTACCCAGTGGAGTCAGTAGCAACTTGCAACATTAAAAGATATAAAGCAATTTCAGAATAAATCAAGAATTTTATACATAATGTTCAAGCATTATAGAAGAATCACATATGATAAATTATCATTTCCATAAAATATTTTAGTGTTATCAGTATAAAATCACTATCAATTATATTATGGCTTACTGACCCTTGAAGAAAATTCTGCCATGTGCAAACAGTATTTCTTAGTTTCAATTTTCTCTCCCATTTTTCAATGCTGGAATATTATAAAGAAAACTAGGGACTTCCCTGGTGGCTCAGTGGTTAAGAATCCGCTTGCCAATGTAGGGGACACAGGTTCGAGCCCTGGTCCGGGAAGGTCCCAAATGCTGCGGAGCAACTAAGCCCATGCACCACAACTACTGAGCCCACGTGCCACAACTATCGAGCCCACATGCCGCAACTACTGAAGCCCACACGCATAGAGCCTGTGCTCCACCACAAGAGAAGCCACCGCAATGAGAAGCCCGCGCACCGCAACGAAGAGTAGTCCCCACTCGCCGCAACTAGAGAAAGCCTGTGTGCAGCAACGGAGGCCCAACACAGCCAAAAATAAATAAATAAATTTATTTTTTTTTAAAGAAAACTAAAAAATAGCAGTATATTGCTCAGTTTATTTAAAAAGTCCTCTCAATTTAAACTATATCTGCAATCTATAATGAACAAAAACAGAATTATTTTAGTATTTTTACTTCAATGTTCTCCTTCTTAATTATACAGTTTTGTTTCCTTGTTATGATTTTCTTATATGAATTAAATGTCACATTTTATATTTCATATAAAATTTGTTTAGATTTAACAAAATCTGAAAAATTTTATGTGTGTAATCATTTAATCCTGTAAAAAGTAAAATAAAACAATTTTTTTTACTGTTATAAGGTTTTACTAACAGCATCAATTATAAGTAACAATTCATACCAAATAAGTATGGATAGTGCAACTTAAAAATTCTGATTTTCTGTCAAAGAACATGATTTGCTTCTTTTTCTGAAAATTTGCTGTTGTTTTCCTCGATTCTTCTATTTTATTTCATAAAGTCCAATATAAATCTAATTGCTTTGCCAGTATTCATTTAGAATTGCTGTAGAGTACCCAAGAGTAGCTGTAAGGTCAAATTCGATATAAGTTTCATCAAGAAATTTCATCTTCGGGAAGATCTAGGAATTACTGAATATTATCTTTCACTTGTCCAAAGGATGCAATTGCTATAGCCATAGTTGAAACCATCACGTCACTTAGTAAAAAGTCGATTAATGCTCCATATGAGACATAAAACTCATGACCTTTTGGGCAAAATTCTGTCTTATACAATTTTTTCTTCACCAATCTTGTTACCTCCATTTTCACAGCCTTGTCCTTGATAATGGTTTAAAATCAATGCTTAAAACTGAAAAATATTTTCACTGTTCACATTAGTCTAAACCTGTACTTTAAAAAACAAGTGTAAAACCAATGAAATATTTGTTAATTTTGATGTCCTTGTTTCCTGTTTATTCAAGTATAGGGTAATACATTTTTTTCCAACATGATTTTTATCCACAGCACACCATAGTTAAAAGAATCTTTGATATAATCTAGTTGAACAAGAATTACTTACTTTTTATTTTATGTATAATTTCTTTTCACACCTTATGATCTAACAAATTAATGTTTATTTGGAATTTGTCCCCTTTGATAGTGATTATTTTCTTATTTCTATTTACAAGTCAAATTACTCAATGATATCTACTTTATCCTTAAATTTGAAACACCTTGCTGTTAATACCATGAATATAAAAACATGTTTGGTGAAATATTGAGCAGACAATATTGTTCCTTTAAGAAAGTCATGCCAAAGTCCCATATCATTATTTACTTGCCTTTATTTTATTGTTTATTTTTAAATATTCAGTCTTTCTTCAGATCCTATAATTAATTGCATAAGTCCTTTTTTCTGTGCAAGTAAAGAATTAGTATTATACTTTACACATTACCTCTATCCCTAAAAATATACAAATTAATACTATGGACTTTTTAATATTGCAAAATGTTCTTTAGCCCTCAAGATAAACTACTGCAAATATTGTGTTAATTCATATGTAGCTCCAGAACCATGAATCAAAATACAGAAAGCAGGAAAACGGACACACAGCAATACCAGAAAATGATACTTCATAATGCAGACTTTGGTGCATAATGCACCAAAGTGCAGAAGGTGCACTTTGAAGTATTCTTCTCCAACATAAACTGTAGCAAACTACAAACCTAACGTGGTATTCTAGTTCAGTTGCCTTTTGTTTTGAGGTCATGGAACAAATGAGGTGGAGCAGCATTCTATGGGTACCTGAATACTGCTACCTGCAATAGTAGAAAATGTAGGATTATGGGTGGAGTTTTGTTATCCTAAGTGCAGGATCCTCAGTGACAGAGGTGCCCAGTTGTTCTTAAATAAATTTGTTTTGTATTTCTAGTACCTAAGGCATCCTAGTGTTTCCTTCATTGACCCATATATTATTTAGAATTCTGTTCCCAAATATTTGGAAGATTTCCCTGTGTTCTTTCTCTTATCGACTTCTATTTTAATTACACTGTGGTCAAAGAACATACTTCATATGAATTGAATCCTTTTGAAATCCGTGATTCTTGTTTTATAGCCCAGAATGTATTCTGCCTTGGCAAATGTTCCATGTACGCTTGAAAAGAATGTGTATTCTGTCGTATTTGGCTGAAGTGTTCCATAGATGCCAAATTGGGTCAAGTTAGTTGCTAGTGTTCTTCAAATATTCTGTATGATTACTGATTTTCTTCCTATTTGTTTTCTCAAATACTGAGAACAGAGCATTAAGATTTTCAGCTGAAATTCTGAATTTGTCTACTTCCCCTTGAAATTTTATGTTTTTGACTCATGTACTTGAAGCCCTGTTATTTAATTCATAAATGTTTATGATTATGTCCAACTGATGAAATAACCTTGTCATCATTATTTAATAGCCTTCTTTATCCTTAGTAATTTTCTTTGTTTCAAAATGTACTTTGTATCATCCTCCATTTTTCAAAAAATGTTAGTCTTGTATATCTTTTTCCATCACTTCACTTTTAATCCATTTGAGTCTTCATTTAAAGAGTATTTCTTATAGGCACCATATAGTTATCTCACTTTTTATCCACTCTCACAAAATCTGACTTTAATTTGCTTTTACATTTAATGTGACTATTGATCTATTTTGGTTTATTTCTGTTATCTTACTTACATGTTTTATATTTGTCCCCTTTTTGTTCCCTTTTCCCTCTGTCTTCTTTCTGATTATTTTTATGATTCTATCGTATTACCTTTGTTAGCTAATTAGCTATAACTCTTTGCTTTTTACTGCTTGCTCTATTTGTTTTGTTTTTAGTTGTTGTTGGGGTACATTTTTTACTTATTACTATCTTTAAGCAATATTATACCACTTCACATATAGTATGTGGAACTTACAATAGTATACTTCAATCCTCCCCCAACCTTTATGCTCTGTCATTCATTACATAACATGTATATATAATAAATCCACAATATGTTGCTGTTATTTTATGTTTAAATAGTTATTCTTAAAAGACATTTAAATAGGAAAAGGTTGGCTTTATTGTGGCTTTTCAATATAAAACAACAGGGGGAAAAGTAGACCTAGCTACCTATAGGTATGGCAGGTTTGACTGACCATGTGGTAAACACATTAAAGAAACTCAGATAACTTCTAATAATTAAAGTATAGCTCTTCATTTTTTGCTTCCTGAAATCATAATTTCTTGCATATTATTTTAATAAAAATTCATATTTCCATTTGTTTCCAAGTTTCAATAGCTTGACCCCAAATTTTATGCTGTTATTTTCAAATTGCCAGATGGTTCATATCTCCAGATTTAATACTCAATTTTATCCAATAGTTTTTCTAAAGTTGATATGTATGCAAACTGAAAAGAGAAAAATTCATCCATATGCTCTCATTTTAATTGTCTTAATGGGTTGGTTAATACAGCTTTTCCATTCATTTATTTTGATGTCTCCTGCCAGATTCTCAATAACTCTGAAATAAATCATTAGCACGTCTGGATCAAGAACATAATATGGGATAAACCACTTATTTTCAAAAAACTGTGACAAAGATTTGTTGTCAGCTTTCCAGATATACATTTCATTTCTTAAAAGGCTACAATATAATACGAATTTTAACTCCAGAAAAGTGAAATCTCAATTCAAGCTCCAGTTGTAGCTTTGAGGACTTCAAAAAAGCTTCAGATACCATAATACCTCCTAGACAATGTTTATAACCTCCTATAAAGGTTTATTCATAAATATCAATAAATTAAGATGGTCAAAATATTCTCTATAGTTAGAAGCCAAGCCTCTGTTAGAAAATGTTAAAACTTTGAACTACATAAATTGCATATTATCAATTAACATAACACTTATTAAAGAAAAAGACATAACAGTAAGACCCCAAATAAAATACTACAGAAAGTGTGGCAAAAATTTTACATCTATTAAATCTCAGTGATATGTGTATATATTTGTATATTTATATATCCATTATATAGTTCTCTGAACTTTTGCTTAAAGTTTGAAATATTTAATAATATAACATATAAAAACAAATACCTTGTTTTGTGAAAAGGAAAATTATTAATAGGAATCTAAAAAGTATTCTCATTATAAAGCTCTCGGCCTTTTTAAAGATTTATCATGATGAGACTGAAGGTTTTGCTTTTGAAAATTTAACTTTGCTTCAATAAAACTCTTCTTATATTATGGTATGTGGAATATTAATCATCTGGTCTTACGATAATTAAACTACCAATTAAAAATAATCAAAAGTTCAAGAGCAGCAACATAATTGCCAGATTAGGTTCTACTCTATAGGAGAAGGTCTGCAATAGTTAAGGCAAAGGAAGAGAGGAGTGCTTTTTCCATTAGACCTCTGAGTCACAAAATACAGAAGTAGACTCCACCCTAGACATAGACATGGAGTATGGTCATCTCTTAACATGGTCCTGTAAGTAAAGTAGCCATCCCTAAAGTCCCAGAAATGCTCTTTCAAACTGTCTTTTCCATCCCAAAATTTTGAGTCCTATCTTTTTCCTTGATTCCTTCTCACATGTTAGGTATCCTGACCCACGGGGTCTTTAGGATTATATTCTTTATCTGTGGCTAAAAGGAAAATCTTGTTTTTTATGGATGCAAGTTTATAACAGTTAACTCTTGTAAAAATTCAGTTATGGTAGAAGATGTAATGATTTTCCAACATATTAAGACAGGATATTTTGAGATACTACCACTATGACATAAAGTTTCCATGATTTTATAATGAGAAAATAAAAACACTACATTTATTTAGAACTACAGTTTTATAAAATATATTCACACATTTTAATTTTTTCATTTTACTCTGGAAACAAGAGTATGAGGTTGGAAGAGAGCAATTCATTTTATTTGTATTTTACCGAGTAGAAATCTGTCACTTAAGAGAGGTTAAAGGACTTGGTTGAGCAAAATTCCTAAATGAATAAAATAAACTTGAATGTAGAAATTTTGGCTCAGATGGGGATGGTAGAATCCAGAAAATATAGGTCAGGCAGTGTTGCTGAGCTCTTAGAACAAGGTGGGCTCAGATATTATAAAGGAACAGCAAGTTTTGAATGATATCCATGGGAGCCTGACCTACCTATGGAAATAATTAAAAGAACTCAGTATCCTTAAGGGAAAGAGAGATGGACAGCCAACAGGGTACTGCTCATTCTATAAAATCAAAAGAAATCAAGGACAGTCAAGGAGGTAAGGTAGCAATCCCAATACAAACACAATCCCTGAACAGTTTCTAGACCCAAGCTAGCAACTACTGACTGAAGAAGACAGTCCACAGAACGAACAACCCTGCAAAACCTCAGCAGATGTACATGACAGGGACTCCCCCATTTCTTTCCCAAAGGACCTAAGACCATTTACTTGGTTAAATATACAGGTTACATTTTATGGCAAAAAGGGAATACATAGATGTTTGGAGTGACTGAGTGCATACTTTCATTCAAGAAAAATCAGTAAGGCCATCCCAGTTCCTAATCCTGGGGAATCATCTCATAACCTCATCGTTCAACTGCTTCAAATTCAACTCCCTCTGTCCACATCTACCCACTGTCTTACAGTTGCTTCTCTAGGCACTCCCCAATAAACTTCCTATGTGCAAGTATACATCTCAGAGTCTGTTTCCCAAAGAACCCCACTTAAGACAGATGTTAAACTTGGATATTATTTGAATGAATTCACTAAAATACAAAAGCACTATTGTTTGTATTTATCAGACTAGCAAGGTTAAAAGATTAGTATGACTTAGTATTGTAAAGGATGTGAAAACAGCCATTCAGAAACTGCCAAGGAGAGTTTAAATTGATATTAAATTTCTAGGGGGCCGTTTAGAAAAATACATCTATTTCAAGTATATACACATTGATCCTAGCAGTTCTTCTTTTAGGAATATGTACAGAAAATTATGAGTAAGGGTACAGATATTATATATGCAATTTTTCATCTCAGCATTGTTCATAATAACAATAGATTAGAATTCTACAGAAAAAAATTAAAGTTTCGTTATATCCATATGCTTATATTATGTAGCAAGAATTACACAGTTACATGATGTATGTGTATTTAAATGTTAATTTAAATCTCATGAATATCTTAAGTAACTGGCGATACATATTCGGATATATTATGAACCCAAATGTAACACAGAAAACAATTATATTTTATACATATTATAGTATCTTTTATAGTATGATTTCAGGTTTACGTGTTCTTCTTTACATTTCATACATTTCCTGACTTTTTAAATGAAAATTAGGAATAAAGATATTTTATTTAAAAAAATGATAACAAACTTTGGGTCAGTATTTGGTTCTAGACCTCTTGATCTAAGTGATCGATTTGTAAGTTTATCCCTACATTTTTTTATGTGAGATAATTTCCTAGCCTTGATGGAGTAGAAGAAAAAAATCAAAGCATGTATAAATGCATTATCCTTAGAGAGAACAATAAATTAAAATGTTGTTTCCACTGTCTTCATCCTTAATTTTATTTCCAAATTGAGTTGTATAAGTCACAGGTAACAAAATAAATACCAAAAGGGACACATTTCTCTCTTTTCATAATCTTTCTCTTGTTCTCATCTTTTCTTCTCCCTTTAATCTTTTTTTTTCTTCAACTTGAATTTAGACTTTTGTCGATCATTATCAGATAAAAGCTTTACATTGATAAATTGATATAATTAGCACAGCACAGTAGCTGGCACATAGGAAAGTTTTTATACAAACAAATTATAAGCATCATTAGCATTGTTTAAACTGGTTGGTGGGAAATAGGGTAGTCTTTTCACCGGTAACATTTCCATGTTACTGTCCAATTATTCCCTCAGAAATAGAAGTGCAATACAGGGCTTGGTGTTCTCAGAATAATGCTCTCCTAAATCTTCCTGGCACTAACAGCGTAAGTCCTAGTCGCTGCCCATGGTAGTCCAGCAAGAAAACTGCTTATTGCATATATTCTTTGTATATGTTGCTTGCCATGACAGATGGGAACAAGGAAGAAAGGGAGTTTCAACTACATCAGATTATGGCAGATACTGACAGTGTAGAATACACACATATAGTTGGGGTGATAAAAAAAATGCTTCAGCAGTTTTAGAAGGAAATCTACCCTTAGTCAGACAAGCAGAGGGAGAATGTGAGCCCCCAGCGGTTATAAGGCCTGAAAAGAAATGGATAGCTTGAAGAGAAAAGTGAAGTGACATAAGAAATCAAAGAATATTTCACCTGAAGAAAGAAAATCAATGAAAATGATGAACTGCTATTCAAAGGAGATTAACTGATTATTCCAGTTTCCACAAGAAGGGAGGTGCAGCAGGCAATCCATCAGGATGAGCAGGATATTGGAAGGTGAGGGAGAAAGCCTAGATGTAATCATCTAACTATCTTATTACAGTTGCCCCCCAAAAGAGTATTAGTTAGATGTTGGAAACTCAATTTAAAATTAATTTCTTTAGTTCAATAAACCTCACTAGCACATATATATTTTTGAAAACTTTTCTGTTTTTCTTTTATACTCTTTAAATAAAATGTTCCAAAAGCATTAAAGACACAATAATGTTCATGAGAAGTTTAAGGAATAATAAAAAAACAAACCATGTATATACTTACCAAACAACTTAAATGAACTTTATCTGTGTCTTAGAAACTGCCTGGATTTCCCTTCCTGGTAATGTTTCTCCTTTATGCCACCAAGAGAAAATAACCACTCTCCTAATTACTGATTTAATCATGTGTTTGATTTTCTTTTTATTAACTGTAAATACACACATAACCAACATATTATTCAATGAAATCAAACTATATACATATATACATAACCTGCTATTTTCATTCGACTTTATGGTTTTGAGATCTACTTATGTTTATTGTATATAATCTATTGTATGACATACCACAATTTATCTATTCAATTGATTGTTGAAAGGTGATTGGGTGGTTTGCAATGTTGTTATTATATACAAGGACACCTTCTAAAGCAGGGATCTAGAGTATGTACATGTTCAAATGTATGACATAATAAAAGTTTTTTATAGAGTTTTTATCACATTTGAACCCCGCTGCCCTAGCACTGTATGAGAGTTCCCTTTGTTCTCCATCCTTGGCAAACTTGGTGTCATTCTATCTTCTAATTTTTGTCAATTAAGTATTCTCCAATACGGTTTTTATTTCTATTTACCTGATTATTAATAAGGTTAGACACTTCCTCATAAGCTTATACAATATCTATATTCTCTCTTTTGTGAACTTCCTTCTCCCGACTTTTACCACTATTTTGGTATGAAGTTTCCCTTTTGCTTACAGTTTTGAACAAGTCCTTCATATATTCTGGATACTAAAACTATAAGTTGCTATACCTTTTTTAGATTCTAACTTACTTTTTTATTCTTTCTTTCTGATTTTCCTGTATGCAGAGACATCCTTAATTTTAAGGTCATCAAACTTATCAAATGTTTCCTGTATGGTTTGTATTTGGTGTTCTTGTTTTGAAAGAAAATTTTAAAAAGCACTTATACCATCAGATAAAAAGAATAAATCTCCAATATTAGCTTCTAAAATTTTAGTTTCTTTCCTGTTACATTAAATTTTTTAAGTCATCTGCAAAGCAGGAAGAGTGACCCCAGCAGACACTGGATCGGCCAGAGTGTTGATCTTGAAATTCCCAGCCAAGAAAACTTTGACAAATAAATGTGTGTTGTTTAAGACACCCAGTCTATGATACAGCAAACCAACCAGAGTAGGAGAATTTTAAAATATACTCTGCATCTTTCCTCTTACACTCAAATGCACTTTTACAGTAATAAGGAACACATTTCCTCTTTTCTTTACTAAAAAAAAAAAAAAAGAAAAAAATTAGCTAGTACTTCTACTTGAGTAATGAATGTAGACAATAAGTCTCCAGAAAGCAAAGTGGAGGTTTACTCTTTTAGCTGCATATATAATAATTTATTTTAGGAAGCGTAACTAAGTAAAAAAGATCTTTCAAATCTGAAAAACTAACAGATTGGTTGCTGTTTTTTGAAAGAAGTCCCAGAAATCCAGGACTAGGTACAGAAAATGTTTTAGATGTGAAAGTACCTTGCATGTGCAGAATTAAAGAACCTAGATTATCCACAGAATTACCCTCTGTAAGATAGGTTTGGGGTAAATATTTTACAGAGTAGGTACCCTGGGTGAAGGGTACCTCTGAGATTTATAGTAGCTTAATACTATAAATTTGGTTAATATATTTGTTGTCCATCCAGCTTAATTCCCCAAATAATAATAATAAAAACAGCAATAATAATAAGGGCTAAAATCTGACCACTTTCTATGTGTCAAGCGCTGTTTTACATTTATTAGCATGCTTAAAATACTTAAAACTAAATTACAGGCTATTAGATAGCAAAGCATATTCTTTCTTATCGAAATAATCTAGAAATATTTCTGAGGAGTTTAAAAATGCACATAAATAATATTTAAGAATAATTGTTTCCACACTCCTGAGTCAAATTATCTACTTATTTTCTCAGCCCAAAGCCCATATATATATTGAAAGCTAGAAAGTAATTAGGAATTCAAAGTAGATATGAAAATAAACTTAGATATACATTTAAAACTTTAGAAATTAATATTGAACTACTTTTATATAGCTTAAAATGTAAGTAAAATTGCTTTTATCCAAGACTAGAGTCAGGACAGAGCTGGCTGGCAAAAAGTGAAAGATCCAGTGCTTCCCTAGTCACCAGTTATCAAATATGACCTTATCTGAAGCAAAGACCCTAACCCACTGATCCTACTTAGTGACTACAACTTAAAGACATATTCACCCCGTTTTCTAAAACCAAAGGTTGAGGAAGCTGGTAGCACAAATAATTTCCTTTTCTGATTTGTTAGCTTCTCTATATTTAATGAATAATAGTAAATATCATCAAATTATTCACTTAAGGAATCAACTTTACATAAAAGAATAAAACCTCTTTAAAAAAAGTTCAGAAAAAGGAGATTGTATAGTCAATGTGATTATAAATCATGTTAATGAAACAATAATTTGGAATAAACCTTCAGTTTTTACTAAATTTGCTGTGATCATTAAAAGCAACACCGTAAAAGGAAATCTGGAGGGAGAGGGTGGAGTGGGTGCTATTTAACAAGTATAGAATTTCAGTTTTGCAAGACGAAAAGAGCTCTGGACATTGGTGGCACAACAGTGTGAATCACTTAACACTACTGAACTGTGCACTTAAGATTGATTAAGATGGTAAATTTTATATGTGTATTTTACCACAATTAAAAAAATATATATATGAAAGAAAAAAGTTGCCTTTTACCTGCATTGCTAGTAAGAGCTACCTTCTCCCAACTTTCAAGAGTAATAAATAAGGGACTTCCCCGATGGCGCAGTGGTTAAGAATCCGCCTGCCAACGCAGGGAACACAGGTTCGATCCCTAGTCCGGGAAGATCCCACATGCCGCAAAGCAGCTAAGCCCATGCACCACAACTACTGAGCCTGCACTCTAGAGCCCGTGAGCCACAACTACTGAAGCCCAAGTGCCCTGGAGCCTGTGCACTGAAACTGCTGAGCCCGCGTGCTGCAACTACTGAAGCCTGCGCACCTAGAGCCCATGCTCTGCAACAAGAGAAGCCACCGCAATGAGAAGCCCGTGCACCACAACGAAGAGTAGCCCCCTGCTCGCCACAACTAGAGAAAGCCCGTGTGCAGCAACGAAGACCCAACATAGCCAAAAGTAAAAAAAATAAAATAATGCCCTGCCAATAAGATTTCCTTAAAAAGAAAAAAGAGTAACAAATAAGGCAAAGTGAAGCAGGAGAATAGAAGATGGAAAATTAAATCAACATTTGTTGACTAACTATTCACAACTCAATATGGTAAGTACTATTAGCCTCTCATTTTTAGATATAAAGTTAATAACACTTGTCCAATCTATGTAACTAGTAAGTGTTAGAACTGATACACAAACACAGTTCTGGGAGGAGCGAGTTCTTTCTTATGCTAGACTACTTTTCGAAATATCACACCGAATGCAATTCTATGAGGCCAACAAAGGTTTATACTGAGTGCATGCCCAAAAAGAAAATAATGCATAATACCTAGTTGAAAATTCAATGAACATCAAATAGCACTGGTTTTACTGACACTAATTATAAATATCATAAAGTTAAAATCTATCGAGCTTAGACATATAAGCAGCCTTCCTTTATTTTCCAGGTTAGCAATTTAATTCAGTTCATCCTAATAAAAATATATCCCACACCAAGAGCAGGAAATAGATCATCACAGATTCAAACCTTCACTTTAGTATTTGACAATACCTGAGATGATAGGTTTAAAAGTAGAGTCTTCTCAGAGAAGACTGGTTTCGTCTCAAGATAGGTACATGTAACATTATGGATAAGAAAGACACAGACAACTGTGATAACATTTGCAATGAAATAAAATGCAGAGAAAATATCAGAGAGGGGTATAGACATACATCTCTTATTACCATGTTCCCAGTGTAGCTGAGTCAAAGACTGGCCAGGGAGAAGAATGACTGGAGCGACTGCTGTTTTTAATGTTTACCAAGGGGAGAACAATGAACAACAGGACAACTTTGGATCAATGTAAAACTGCAATGGAGAAGTCAGTCTTTATCCCACCTCAGAATGGAGCTAAGGAGATAGACGTGAGATTGATGAAGTGAAGAATTAACTTACTCATGGAACTCAGGATAGCTCTGATGCTCGGACAAACTTCTGTAAAACAGTGACTCCCACTTGCACTATGCCTGAATGACCACAGGCTGAGATTTAAGAGAAGCAGTATTCAGCTGGGTGACATCATTGTTTCAATAATATATAGCTCTAATCACTGGTTACCAATAATGATGTGTGCAAACTATCTCATTATTAAAAAATGATTAGACTCAAGTTATTTGAATAATGCAAGTACACAAAGATCTTTCTTGACTGACAAAAGTAGATTTGCAACTGGTGAGCTGAGTTGTATATGGGCATGGCACACCCATTAGACAGTGTAATGCACCTAACCTCAAACTTTCATAGCTAATACCTTCTCAGGTAGAATAACCCAGAAGCTAAAATATCCCACAGTTTCTCACATTGTAGTAGGAAAAGAATTTCTTCATAACAATGAAGCTTCTCTTGCAAGGAACTTTTTGGATTATGAATATATCTGCTCTAGCTTGTGAAAACTAATAAAGGAAAACCTCACTAAAACAGTCAGGAAGCCAGCAGGGGGAGCTCTCACGCACATAACACTTGAGGTCAATATATATCCAAAGAGGAAGAGATGGACTTGGCATCTCTGGCAGAAAGTGACACTATGTTACTACCACCATCATGAGAAAGAAAGATTTTCTCCTTGCTCAGCAACAGCTCAGTCAACGAAAGACCATCACAACTCAGCCAATGAAAAAACTCTATACTTCAAACTCCCAGTTTCCTCCAATGGGCCTTTTGTTCACAACAGCCTCTCCCAATTTCCCATCCTCCTCTGTAAAAGAGTTTTCTCTCCCTTGCTTTACCCATACTTGCTGTCATTCACCACAGTCACACATCCTGAATTGCAATTCTTCACTGCCCCCAAATACACCTGTTTTACTGGTAACATAAGGTAACATAACTAGCTGTTTCATTGTTTTAGGTTAACAAGTGATTTATATTTGAAATGATATAATATATATATACACTAATTATTAAAACTGTAGATCAAAAATACTGTTGACACAAGTATGTATAAATTTGATAAGAGTGAAGTAAATCTAACAGTAGTTAAAATTTAAAAATCAAAACTAGCAGAAATAAAATTACAATTTTAAGGAAAATTGAGTAGAAATTCATAAAATGGCCTTGAAATTTAATCTAGCTCTCAAATCCACTCTGGAAAAGGGGAAGACCATAGATTTAGGAAAGTGTGTGTGTGCATGCCTATGTATTTATTTAGAAAATTTAGGAAAATATAAATTTCTATATGTGGATTTATATCGGGGTATAGAGTATCTCTTAATAAATTAGCCATAATAAATGCAATTATTTGTCTAAGTTAAGGTTCCAGCAAGAAATATGACACACTCAAAATAGGTGATGTGCTAAAGGGACTATTTACGAAGATCTGGGGAGAAGAAAACAGATCTTTTTGTTGGGGCTAAGAGCAGCAGGAAGCCACCGCCACTCCTGGGCCTGAAGGGGCCAGGGAGGAGCAGACACCAGGACTCATTAGGACTTACATCTGTAGGAAAAGGAACATCCAAAGGAGTTGTAGATATTTGTAGAGAAAGAGAAGAAAACAGAGTGAGTGGCAAACTGCAGACTGGCAAGGAGGGAGCCAGGGGGAAAGACTCCTTGACATCTCCATCCTGCCTCTCTCCTACCTTTTGACTGGTGCTTCCCACCGGCCGGCTGGAAATCACAGGGCAACGGAGCCTGGTTGAAGCAGTGCATGTGGCTCAGGTCCTCAAGCACAAAGCAGCGTGGAGAACAGCAGATTATGAATCTGGAGGGGCAAAAGCAGAATGCACAGCACAAATTTATAGTGCTTTTAGATTTTCAACAACCATTCACACAAACACATTTAACTCAAACCACTTTGAAAGATAAGTAGAGATTTTAAAAATTGAAGATCTTTAGAGTTTCTCAACACTCTCCATTTATATGAGTAATAGAGTCACTAATTAAACCGTCTTCTAATTTCATACCCAGTATTTTTCAGGGTACTTGGAGAAATCTAGATGTAAGAGAATCTAAAGAGCTTAGAGAGATGCTTTGTAAGTCTGTCTCTTCTTCCATGCTGGGTCTTGAAAATGTTAATGTATAACTGGAGTATGTAATGGAGATATGGAGTTCTAATAAAACTTCACTAGTCATGCTCATTTTTTCAGTGGCCTAAGAAGAATCATACAGATGCACAGGGAGTTCTGTGTCAATCTTTTAAGAGACCCATTAGTGAAGCCCAAGCTGGAGCACATAGTAAAGAATACAGCAAGAAATCTAATGAGAACCTTCCACAAAGAAATAACAGGAGCTGCAATGGAATGTTAAAATCCACATTTTGCTGTGTTAATGAGAAGTAATTGAAGAAATTTACAGGACCAGAAAACAAGCTCTCTGTTTACACATAATGAGAATTCTAGTTATCTTCTTGTACAACCTCTTAAAAGGTTTAGAGAGCTCTTTGATTCAAAAGAAGTTACACTGCCTAAAGAAAGAAAGCAAAATTAACAGATCAATGGGAATCAAAATAGTAGGGACTGTTAAATTAGGCTGTGCTGTATGTTTTTAAAACAGCATTAGGAGAAAGAAATGGTAATCCCAGAAAGATAATAGAGTTCAAATAAAACAAGCCCTTCAAAAAAGTTCTGATTTGTTTTGATAAAGCATGGTGTGTGTGATGTATACTGTTTTGAGGTGTGCATTTGGGACATAAAGTGTGAGGAGTCTGAGGCAAAGTTGAGAACTTGAATGATAAGCCAAGGCCAGTTCATAAATAATAGGAAATGAGAATTACCCGCCCCCCCCAATATATTCTAGAATCGAATCCTAAGAGTAAATCTCTTTGGGGACAGTTCTGCAAGCATTTTGCCACCTTAGAAACACTGATCAGCATATACATTGCATTACCTGAGGTAGAGAACTGCTATTTTTTAACTGTACAAGCTGCATGCCATAAAGGTGCTGTATCATTCATATGATTTGTAATAAATCTTTTGTATTCTTTCCTCACAATAATTTATCTGAAATAGAAGCCAACACCTTTCAGGTTACTAAGCCTAGCTATCAAATTAATGCATGAGCTGGACTGAAAAAATGGGCCATTCTTCACCACCAGGATCATGAGTATTTTAATGTCTGAATAAAGTTAAAGCAACTCAATTTTGTGGAGACGCCACCAAGAGAAAAGCATCTGTACCTATATGACCAGAATTCCATCAATTCAATAACAAAAATATGTTTAGAACATTTCCCCAGAATAGAATTAGACTTCTTTTAGTATACAGGACCAAAACTGCATATGTGAAGAGAGATGTGAAAAATCCCAGATAAAACAATGACTTTTTGAAACTTTTGGGCTCTGCCAACCATAATGATCTGACAACACAAAAAGGAAATTGGAGAGTAGTTGATATAATTTTTCTCTGTTCTCCAACAACTTTTTCAGTTTATTTTTACCAAAATCAGAAAATGTGAAGGAAAATAAACATCCAAGAAGACTGATGAGAAACATGTATGTGTGAAAGTGTGTGCAATATTTTCATAAAGTTATTGCTAGCATCATTGTTTTCTTTGGTCAGTGCAACAAATGGGCGATTGTATCTAACCTAATCTGAACCCAGCAGTAAACACTTCTCATTTCTGACAAATACTATTTACAAATCTTCGCCTCACCACCACCAGAACTCAGTGATTAAGTTAATCCTCTAACTCAGTGATTCTCAACATTGGCTGCATATTAGAGTTACCTACGGGAGCTTGAATCAGAATTTCTGGGGATGGGAACTCACCCTCAGCATGTTTTAAAGGTCCCTGCATGATTCAATGTACAGTTAAGATTCAGGACTACTGCTCCTATGCAAAGATGCTGCAAGGTGAATGTGAGTTTCTCTGCAGTACTTTTATTACCTGAAAATCATTGATGTTAACTGAGTTTCCCTACTTTGTTTTATCACTAGTACAAACCATGCCCTTCTTATAATTATATCATAGGTACTTGGTGAGAATTCTTTAGTTAAAATGAACATCAAGCAAAAATTTTAGGTACTTTAAAGCAAATTTCTATTCCTGTGTAACCATAAGCACACTTTCTTTTTTAATATCTTCATTGGAGTATAATTGCTTTACAACGTTGTGTTAGTTTCTGCTGTACAACAAAGTGAATCATCTATATGTATACATATATCCCCATATCCCCTCCCTCTTGAGCCTCCCTCCCACCCCCCCATCCCACGCCTCTAGGTCATCACAAAGCATCAAGGTTATCTCGCTGTGCTATGCAGCTGCTTCCCACACTAGCCATCCATTTTACATTTGGTAGTGTATATATGTCAATGTTACTCTCTCACTTCATCCCAGCTTCCCCCTCCCCCTCTGTGTCCTCTAGTCCATTCCCTATGTCTGCGTCTTTATTCCTGCTCTGCCACTAGATTCATCAGTACTGTTCTTTTAGATTCCATATATGTGCATTAGCATATGGTATTTGTTTTTCTCTTTCTGACTTTACTCTGTATGACAGACTCTAGGTCCATCCACCTCACTACAAATAACTCAATTTTGTTCCTTTTTATGGCTGAGTAATATTCCATTGTATATATGTGCCACATCTTTATCCATTCATCTGTTGATGGACACTTAGGTTGCTTCCATGTCCTGGCTATTGTAAATAGAGCTCCAATGAACATTGTGGTACATGTATCTTTTTGAATTATGGTTTTCTCAGGGTATATGCCCAGTAGTGGGATTGCTGGGTCATATGGTAGTTCTATTTTTAGTTTTTTAAGGAACCTCCTTACTGTTCTCCATAGTTTTCTCCACACCCTCTCCAGCATTTATTGTTTATAGATTTTTTGATGATGGCCATTCTGACCAGTGTGAGGTGATACCTCATTGTGGTTTTGATTTGCATTTCTCTAATGATTAGTGATGTTGAGCATCTTTTCATGTGTTTGTTGGCAATCTGTATGTCTTTGGAGAAATATCTATTTAGGTCTTCGGCACACTAATTCTTCTTGCTTATTCATACATTTGTAAAAAGAGGATGACTGAATCTACTTTCCAAGGTTTTCACAAAATGGGTTAATATATCAGAAAATATCTAATAAACTGTTCGCATAAAATAGATATTACACAGTAGCTATCAATAGATGATTATAAATTGTAATTCTGAAGGTTATTGTATTCATAATTGCGATAAGAGGCTTTTCATAAATTTTCACTTAAAATTTATGCTACAAATACTTATTAAGCACTTACCATGGCTAGACACTGTCCTGCATGCCGATACACAGAAAAATAAACTAAAATCTCTATTTTTAATTAAATTTAGTTTTCAGGGAGACACTGACAACATACTGTGTAATATAATGATAAGGACCAAGGAAAAAAAAACAAGTGGTGTGTTGGGGAAGCATTCATGTTACATAGGATATCAGAGGTAGTTCTCACTGAGACAATTACATCTGAGTAAAGATGAGGAAAGTGGTGAGGAAGCTAACCATGGAGAGAGCTAGGGGAAAGGCATTTTAGGATGGGGCTGGAGTAAGAACGTACCTGGGGTGTTCGGGTAGCAGCAAGGAGGCTACAGTGGCAGAATTAAAATCAAGCAGGGGGAAAGTAATAGAAGATAAGATCAGAGAGGTAATGTGGATATGGGAGTGAGGTGACTGGATGAGGTCTTATGGATTGTGATTTTGCCCCCCTTCCAGTAGTCTTTCAGGTACACTTCCACTTCCTGCTCCCCATGTTTCAGTGCAACCACTAAAAGAGTTCTGGACAGAGTTGTGATCAAAATGTGAGGTGCAATTCTTGTAGACAGAGCATATAATTGCCTCAGCATGGTGATAAGCATACTTGAGGTGACTGTCTGCTCCATCAGTGTTTGTCTCTGGATGCCCATGCAGGGCAGAACTCAGAGCCTCCACAATGAAAACACAGAAGGCAGAAATGAACTGTGGCTGTTTAAATCATTAAGATTTTCAGCTGTCTGTCACTGCTTATAAAATATCCTGATTAATACATAGCTCATACTAAGGACTTCTGCTTTCACTCTGAGTAAAATGGGAAACTAGTGGAAATTTTTAAAACAGGTGTGAAATGATTTGACTTTTTTTTTTTTTTTTTTTTTTGCGGTACGCAGGCCTTTCACTGCTGTGGCCTCTCCGGTTGCGGAGCACAGGCTCCAGACGCACAGGCTCAGCGGCCATGGCTCATAGGCCCAGCCGCTCCGTGGCATGTGGGATCTTCCCAGACCGGGGCACGAACCCATGTCCCTTGCATCGGCAGGTGGACTCTCAACCACTGCGCCACCAGGGAAGCCCCAATCTGACTTTTTTTTAGACAAGATCACTGCCATCTACTTTGTTGAGAACAGGCTGCAAGACTTGGGCAAGGGTAGACACTCTAGATAAAAATAGATACTACTGACAAAATTTGTGCTTGTATGAGGTGGGGTAGCACAAACATCATTTTAATCAAAGCAGAGGTGAAGTGAGGCACCTATCTTACTTTAGCGCCCACATTGTTTCTACCAGTTTACTTTCTTTTCTCTCTTGGGATGTTTTCTTTTCAGTTTTATCCTATGTTCAGCTGCCTACGGTTTAATCTTTACACAAACATTAATTATAACTAAGAGTAAATGATTGATTTAAAAATGCAGTAACATATATTCACATCTACTTTATGATAGGTAATAGAGATTTAAACAGACACAAATCCTTTTTCTTGCCCTTGAAGTCTCTTAATCTAGTTGGAACCTCAAGACAAGTACAATACAATGAGAGTGTGTATAATAGTAAAAGCATGAATGATTTTTAAGAATATGTGTGTCAGGACAGTTTAGGATAAAAATACATCAGGAAATTTGTGTTGATTTCATAGGGCATACAATATAAGCTTTAGGCAGATGATGAGACTTTCATGAATGAAGAGTTGGGAAGGCATTTTAATAAAAGAAATAAATTCATAAATATCAGTTAGGAAGTGGTATATTATGGCAAGCATTTTCAGATAAGATATGTAGGCCATTTAAAAAGGAATAAAAAAATTTTAAATAAAATAAAGCAAAAATATAAGGTAATCTGGAGAAGTAAAGAAGCTACAAATTATAAAAGTCCTTGAATAAAAGAATGGAGAAAGCACGGGATAGCCAAACATAATTTTTTTTAGTATTATTATATTTTCAACATGACCAAAGGGTATTTATAATTTTAATATGCAAAGATGAAATGGGTGATTTAAACCATGATTGTGACAACATTCCTGATCGAATTATTAATCATACCTGTTACAATTTGTTCCCCACTTAAAAAAATAACAGAAGTTTGACTATTCACTATACACTATTTTATCTAAATCTCAATCCAGGAATTATAGTGAATGCCTAAGGTAATAAAAAGATTAAACAAGTTGTTATATATTTGCTAGCCAGGGAGAAAAATTAAAGAAGAAATTGTACTGAGGGTTAACAAAAATAATTTACTTTTAAAAAATCTTACAAACAATGCTTACAGAACATTATTCATTTGGCTAAATATATTTCTGTATAAGAAAAGAACTTTTGAATATTTACTAACACACTACTATCTTCAAACAAACTTCTAGGGCTTCCCTGTTGGCGCAGTGGTTGAGAGTCCGCCTGCCGATGCAGGGGACACGGGTTCGTGCCCCGGTCCGGGAGGATCCCACATGCCGCGGAGCAGCGAGGCCCGTGAGCCATAGCCACTGAGCCTGCGCGTCCGGAGCCTGTGCTCCACAACGGGAGAGGCCACAACAGTGAGAGGCCCGCGTACCGCAAAGAAAAAAAAAAAACTTCTAAAGTCTTAGAACAAATCTTATCATTTCCATTAGCATAATGTTCATTTATAATTCCAGTCCTCTGTAAAGGTCAGAGGATTTCTAGGGGGAAAAAAAGATTTGATCTAGTAAACAATTATTCAAAGGAAAATTAAATTAGAGGATATTCTAGAAAGGAACTGATATGACCGAGCAGTGCACAAAAGGAGGTGGATAAAAAGGTTTCACGTGTCCTTTGGGACCTGTTACATTGCCATTCTGAAATATAAACTATTGTAATTGTGTTAGCATAGTCATCAATGACAGGCAATACAGAAGACTGTGATTCTTAAGTAAGCACTCATATTTCAACCTGATCAAAGATAGTCTGACTTTTTTAACTGTTTATATTTGAGGGTGTTTCATTTTGATGGAAAAACTAATTTCTTTTAAACACTAAAAAAATTCTAGTTACTAACGATAAAATGTCAAGTCTCCTGACAAATTTACAACAAACTAAAGCCTTCTTTAAAGATGGGTGGTAGTTTCAGTTTCGTGTGTAAGTTATTTAAAATGATTGTTTTACAATAAAAAGTAAATAATGTTGCTCAGAGAATTCAGAATTTTTATTTTTTGATGTGAGTTCCAATTGGCAAACATTTTTTAGAAAAAAATTGGCACTGAATAACAGGGGAGAAAAATTAAGAGATAACCATGTGTACAAGCCCATGTGCTTATTTATCATTGAGGGCTTGATAGTAGAACCATTACTTGATTCTTTAATAAAGGGTAGAAGAGAGAGACAGGAAGGGGAGGTAAGGTGGGGAATACAAAGCACTGTCCAATGCTGATCAACAAAGGAGAAAGTTTACTGTTACAACAAGACCCCCATGATAATTAACTCAGCTCTTTGGGTGGCATAGATGACAGATAAAATGAGACAAGCAAAAGCTAATTGAGTAGCTTGATATGTAAAAGTACTCTGTCAATATTGAGAGTTGGCACTTGGTCTGCAATGTTGGTGTAGGTGTTAACCGTTGTACAGTTTATCAAACTCTACTATTTTCTACTCAAATAATCCATTCTCCCAGATTGGTGATTTTGTTTTCTAATATAAATTCTTACCCTAGGCCAGTCTGTCTTCCTATATCATGTACAACTCTCCTTTATCCTTCTGGGTGAGTGCCATCCAATCTATAGTAATGAAGCCTCCTTAGGCACCATGGAGGAGTAAAGGAATGCACCAACCCCCAGAATACTTCCTATGGTACACATTCTACTTGGGCCTTGTACAACTATAGTTAGTTTTCTCTTTCCTCATGTATGTTCAAGGAATCATATTCTAACCTTCCTTCTATCTTCCACATCAAGTCAGAGGTTTTATATTAAGCACAAAATATCCAACACAATTTATCTTTTTAAAAAACATAGGCTTGTGTGTTTTCTGTGGTTTCCCCTGCTCTCTTTTACTAGGTCAGATAAACCAGAGGCCTTATATGCCTACAATTTTATTGTCTGTTGTAAAGCCCACATTCCAGAATAGGTGAAGCTGGTTTTGAACCAGGTCAAAACCAGCTGGTTATGAGTCAGAGATCAGCAAACTTTTTTCATAAAGGGTCATATATTTAAGTATTTTAAGCTTTCCAGCCACATAGGTCTCTGTCTCGTATTCTCCTTTGTTTCCTTTAACAATACTTTAAAATGTAACAAATATTCTTAGCACAGTCATTATGAAAGTAGGGAGTGGGACAGATTTGATCTCTAAGCAGGAGAGGACATGTGTTTCAACTGGCAAGTATTATTTAGAAAAAAAATGGCATTGAATGAAGATCACAACATAATTTCCTTCATCTATGGGACTATATGAGAATTGAGTAAGATATATAAAAAGCCTAGGCCCCAGTAGGTACTTAAAAATTGTTGGCTATTACTGATGGCAATTTTATTATTAGGATATCTAGAAGTAATAGAGGCAGTTAGGAAAGAACAATGTATTTATTACTATTTGAAGGGTTTGAATGCTTACAGACACACTGATTGCAGATATTCTGAGAAGGAATTAGACCCCTATGAAAGTGTATCTTTTGCCATAACTGAAATGCAAAACAAAACCACATGAGGTACCAACCACTTCACACCCGCTAGGGTTGCTATAGTCAAAAAGATGATAACAAATGGTAATAGTTGATAACAATGAGTGTTTATGAAGATGTGGAAAAACTATAAAAAGAATAGCAAATTAAATCCAAAGTAACCATAAGAAAGAAATGATAAAGATCAGAATGCAAAACTAATAAAATAGATAAGAGAAAAATAATAAAGAAAAGATATTAAATCAAAAGCCAGTTGTGTGAGCATATCAAAAAATCAAAAACCTCTAGCTAGAATGATCAGAAAATTAAAAAGACATAAATTATAAACACCTGTAATGAAAGAGGTGATACCATTGGAGATTCTATAGTTACTGAAAGGATAATAAGAGAATATTATAAACAACTTCATGCCAATAATTTTGACACCATAGATGAAATGAGCAAATAAATTTTAATACTAAAATTACCAAAGCTTACTCAAGAAGGCATAGATTAACTGAATAACCCAAGTCTATTTTAAAATTTTGACTTTGTACTTAAAAATTTCACAAAGAATATTTGAGGTCTATGTGGCTTCACTAGTAAATTTTAACAAACATTTAAAAAATAACATCAATTCTGTACAAACTCTTTCTGAAAAATGAAGATAATGGAGTAATTTCCAACTCATTCTATGAGGTAAAACTTATCCTGATACCAAAAGCAAACAAAGATATTACCAGTGAAGAAAATTACTGACCAATATCTATGAACAAAGATGCAATATTCTAAATAAAATTTAGCAGACAGAAACCAGCAATACATAAGTTGCAATTCATCATGTCAAACTAGAAAAGAAAAATCATATAATCGTGTCAATAAATGAAAAAAAATGTGACATTATCCAACATCCATTACTGATGAAAACAATCAGGAAATGAGTAGAAAAGAAAGGACACTATGAAAATGCAGATCTAATATTGTAATTAATGGAGAAAATTGAATTCCTTTCCCTTTTAGATCAGGAACAAAAACAAGGATGTCCCTCTCCCCTCCCTAAACAACACACTGAACATCCTAGTCAGTACAATAAGGCAAGAAAAAGAAATAAAAAGCAGTCAAATAGTAAAGGAAGAATTAAAACTGTCTTTATTCACAGACAGCATAACTGTCTATATAGAAAATTCAATGGAATCTACAACAAGGCCACTAGAATGAATCAGTTACAAAGTCAATTATATGTGTTACTAGTAATGAAAATTAAAACTAATATTTTTTTAAATATAATTTACAATAGTATACAAATATAAAATATTTAGGAATAAATCTGTCAGACCTGAGAATTACAAAATAATGCTTAGAAAATTTTTTTAAAAGAGCTAAATAAATGTCGTAATATCATGCATTTCTCCCGAAACTGATCTATAGCTTCAATACAATCTCAACCAAACACCAGTGATTTTTTGTAGAAACTGGAGAGCTTATTATAAAATTTATATGGAAATGCAAAAGATCTAGAACAGTCAAAACAACTTTGAAAACAGAACTAAGGTAGAAGACATAAACTGACTGATTTCAAGATTTATTTTAAAGTTACAAAGTTTAAATAATGTGGTTGGCATTAAGACAGGCAAATAGACCAATGAAACATAAAAGAGTCTAGAAATAGATCCAAATGGTCAATTGATTTTTTGCCAAAGTGTAAGGTGCGAAGATTGAAATGTTTCTTCAACAAATGCCACAGGAACAACCAGATATCTATCTTGTAAAATAATTGCTTTGACAGATAACTCACAAAATACAGAACATCTACCTCAAAGTGGACCACAGTCCAAAATGTGAATCCTAAATTTCTAAAAAGTTCTACAAGAAAACATAGGAGAAAATCGTTGTAACCTTGAGTTAGTCAAAGATTTCTTAAACATGACTCCTCAACCATGCTCCCTTAAAAAATTATATACCAAACCTCAGAAAATTTAGTAATTTCTGCTCTTCCAAGGACATTACTGAAAGAATAAAAAGACACAGAGTGAAAATATTTATAAATCATATACCTGATGAAATGAATAAAAGGCTTATATAGAGAGTATCTAAAGACTTTTCAAAACTCAATAATAAGAAAATAACCCAAACTTAAAAATTAGCCATGAACTGATATTTTAGCCTAGGAATCTCAGATTAATTTTGGAGCTAAATTTGGATTTGAAACTTTTCTGAGAGTTAAAACTACTTTTTTGTACTTGCTTTACAACCTGCTATTAATTTTTTGGTTTTTTGTCCATACCCACTCTCTTCTAAAACCTGTTCCAGGGGAGATAAAAATTAAAGCCAAATAATAAAATTTTATGACATATTCATTCACTTTATTATATCTGTATATGTACTTGAATACATATATTTGCTCTTCATAATATATTACATTTGGGTTCACCAGATTAAAAGACAAAACTTATGTGCTTATTATTTAGAATATGAAAATAAGAGTTTTATAACACTTAAAAGAATTTTTTTAAGAGATAAGTAAATTTCAATAGGAAATTGATAGATGGATTTGTTCAAGAACATATATGGCATGATAACAGATAGAAGATGATCACAATATATAAGGTTATATATATATTTTTCTAGATTTTACTTGGGTATGTCCTCAGACATATAGGGGCAATTATATTATATCAATACTTTCTCCTGAAGAGTATAGGTTATTCATTGAAAGAAAGTGTGTGTGTGTGTGTGTGTGTGTGTGTGCGCGTGTGTACACATAATCCACTACTTTCTGGTTTCCTGTTTTTATTCTTCTTCTTTAGCAAAGAAAGTATTGGAAAGGACTTTTTGGAGCAAAGTAGATCTAGGATCATTTTCAACATTTAATAATCTTCTTTATCTGTAAAAGTCTTCTTCAAATGTAGCATGGGGATATTAATCCCTAATGTTTCATGAAAATTAAATTAGTGAATGTAAAGCACAGACATCCTTCACACATAGTTCATCAGTAAATGTTAATTATATCCCTACTTTCACTCCTTGCCTTAACTCTATTGTTGACACCTACATACATATGTTCAGAAAAAAATATAAAAGAAGTGAATGTAAATTAATATTTATAAAAATAAAATACTTTCTAAAAGTGTTCTTTTTATGCCTTGTTAATCAGTCAACATTTATTAGCTGAGATACTAAAGACGCCTAATATTCTTTCCACAGTGTTTGACTCTTTGAGTATGTATTTTAATAACAGGCATCTGATCCACTCTCAAAGATTTTATGCTGGAAATGAAAAAAGAGGGTGATTTCTATTCAATCAATTAGCTGGAAAAAACAGAAAATTATTCAAAGTAATTAATAAAGATCTGTATTATTTTTAACATATAATAAATGTGGGCACCATTACTTAAAAATAATTTATTGCTAGTCTACCAACAGACTTATATTGATGTCATTCTATTCATCTCAACCAATATTTTTACCTATGTCAGTTCAAGCTAATTTTATATCTGTAAACATATATATGTATTTATAGTATAGCATGAAATAATCAGGTTTTGAGTAGAAAGAAGTTTTGAGTAGAAAGAAGTTTTGAGGGAAAGGGTCAAGGAAAAGAAATCATCCTTTCTGTGTTCTCAGGGCCACATCTAACTAGGATGTAACAAACTCTAAATAAATATAAAAAATAAATAAAAACATGTCTAACTAAGTAGATGTATACAGAGATACATAGGAGATGGAGGAAGGGAGGGAGGAAAAAAAGAAGAAAAAGTTCCCCTGTATTATTCCTCATAACATCACCCTATACCTCACATCATGGGATTTAATTTAAGTATATTTCTGTCATTGTAAAAATTACTTAAAACTGGGTAAAACTAGGTAAACTTTTAGTCCACGTATTCGGAGTAAAGGTACTGTTTAAAATCAGCTCTCAAAGATAGTGATTTCTCTTTTCCCATATGTTTACTAACAAGTATGGATTAGCAGACTACACAGTACAACCTACTTCCAGCTCACTCTGAAGCACTGTAAGCCAGTAACAGTTACCGACAGAATAGCAATTATAGCCCATACAATTCATTACTCTTTTAACAGAGTCCTTTTGTTTTGTAGCATAAAAGAAAAAGAAACCATGAATTGGTACCCAGTCCTGTTTGCTTAAAGCTATAAATTCTGTAGAATTATGTACCAAGCTACCATTTGGTGCTACTACTTGAGGGTTCTATTTATTTGTTTGCTGTTCTGTTTTGACTAAGGGAATAAGGACTCTTCCAGAGAAACAGCTTGCCTGCCTCCTCCTAAAGCTTACTTTACTCTTTGAAACCACAGACTTATTTTTGTTTGGTCATGTTTTAAAAACCATGTCAAATCTGACTTTAAATTTGGAACTAAACATGAATTTTCAGGCCTTTTTTTCCCCTTCTCTTGATTCTTGGTGAAATAAATTGTTCTCTAAGAAAAATACAAATATAAGAGGCTTTTCCAATATCTAATTTTTAAAACATTTAAATAAATCAATACCATATGGATTTTCTTTCCCATACAATATATGTTTTAAGAAATCTGTAGAAGAAAATGTCTTGCATTTTTACTTAAAACAAAATCTGTCAAGAAACGTCCTCACCTGCTCAATACAGCACATTTATGCCCCTCTGCAGGTGTCCAAGAGCTCTTTTTGCCTTGCTATAAATCATCTATTAAGGATGGTTAACTATCTACTCCAGATTAGGGAACCTTGGCAGCTGTGACGATAAGGAACCTAGAACTACCAATTACTTTGAATAAAGTTTCTGAAATACTAGAGAGAGGACACATGGATAAAAATCAGTGGCCCCTATACTATCTTTTGATTTTTTAGAAGACTGGGAAAAATGCTTTAATCTAGCATGCTTCTCTTAGCTGTTCATCATAAATTTAAACATGATGCAAAGCCACGGAGATAGCAAGGGAACTGGCCTTTTGAGATATGTTTCTAGATAGAGTGGCAATAGGGATCTTGATAAAGCTCATCTACACTCTATTTCTTTTTTGGTTGTATCTAAAAGGAGAATTATCATGATGGTACTTTCTTGGTTGCATGAAAAAGCCCACCTACCTTATTGCCCAAATTATGCTTCTGCTTCTGCTAAAAAAAACCCCCCAAAAATCACACTGTATTTGTGTACTGTACTTATATGTGTCTTCTTTATTTCCATTTTACTCATTGCATCTTTTATCAATTGAAAAATAAAGGTAGGAAAACATTTCTCTATAGCAGAAAAATCCACTGGGTACAATTGATGGTAGTGGTGGTGATGATAAAAACTTAAAAAGTGTCCAATTCTAGCCTTCCTGGCCCTGTCATTGTATGCTTTATTATGGGCACTAAATGAACCTTAACCTCATTTAAAATTTATATCAGATAATTCATGAAAAACCCTTAGCACAATGTTTGGTCCACAATATTATCATTAAATGGTAGCTACTTATTGTTACTGTTAATTTGAATTGCTGATGTTTTTATTATTTCAGTTACAAAATCACTCTCTGCTGAAGTGAAATATGTAAACAATACCTAATATTCCACTAAAAGCACCAATATAGTAGTGTAATACAATGTACATTAGGAAAAAAGCATTCAAGAGCATCTGGTATAATTCTGTCATTTTATACCTAAGGCAGCTAAGAATCAGAGTGATTTAGTGTGTTGACTAACAGCCTTCACACATAGATCAAAATAGTTCAAAACAGGACACTCTAAATGGAAGGCTAATGTGCAAGTATGCATACATTTCTCTTTTGCTTTATTCTACCTAAGCCTGCAGAATGCTAGAGTCTGAAAGTTTTACTGGCTCTCCAGAGAGAGAATACTTGGTTTTCTGAACACTCTAGTTTGAGGAAGCGCCAACAATGTGTTTTCCTAAACGTTCCCTCATTTACCCATGGTAAACAACACCAACGGCACCATGGTTCTACCTTCATTCTGAACTCTCCAAACTGGCTGCTCTTAATGTCTGGGAATACAATCTGCTGTCATAGGTCCATTAGAAGAGCAATTGTAGTCTCGAACCAAAACACAGAATTCCTGAAGTCCTTCAGATCCTAATTTTGCCCTGCTTATGTCCCTACTGCACCAGGTATAACTATATTCCCTGTGTTACAACAGTCTAAGGCAAAATCTAAACGTGAAAATAACTGCAAAATAGTATTTCTGACCCCAAGTGGAAACCCCCAAATATTTTAGAGAAACCTTAAGTCTCACCTATGGATTAATCTTCCAGGGTACTTCTTAAAATTCATTTTCCTTCTCTCTTCCTGCAGCTGCTAACTTTTACTAGAAGCTCCACTTCCACTGCTAGCACTCAGCAGAAGTAAGTGTTGCATCCACTGCCCACAAGCAGTTCCTGAACTAGTGTTCAGGAACACCAGTCTGCACTGAAGCTAGCAGGGTCCCTTGTGAGTACAAGTGCCCACACCCCAAAAAGCAGGATAGCTGGTATCTTATGACTTCAAGATTCTTATACCAAACAGTTCATTAGTTGAAATAAATGAAATTAGCAATTCCTGACCATTTATGTCCAATTACAGTTCGACCTAATAGCTTTACTGGCTCCTTACTGTGATTTCTCTCTGGTATTCAGAAATGAGTACATGGAGGTTGGGCCAAAATACATTCTGAGTGAAGACCTGAGCTCAGAAATCACATCTCCCTCCAATTCTGACCCATTGTCTAAACTGCCTTCAGTCCCTTCCCTTAGGAATAATTCTTTCCCAGAACACTGCATGCTTCCTCATATGGGCCACCCCTATGCAATATCCCTGCACGTATTTAAATACAAATCTAATAACAGTTTAGAAATAAGATAGGAATGAAACTGGGTCATTTGTAGAGATGTGGATGGACCTAGAGTCTGTCATACAGAGTGAAGTAAGCCAGAAAGAGGAAAACAAATACCGTATGCTAACGCATATATGTGGAATCTAGAAAAATGGTACAGATGAACCTATTTGTAGGGCAGGAATAGAGACATAGATGTAGAGAACGGACAAGTAGACACAGTGGGGGATGGGGAGGATGGGATGAATTGGGAGATTAGGTTTGACATAAATACACTACCATGTGTAAAATAGATAGCTAGTGGGAACCTGCTGTATAACACAGGGAGCTCAGCTCGGTGCTCTGTGACTACCTAGATTGGTGGGATGGGGCAGGGGTGGGAGGGAGGTCCACGAGGGAGGGGATACAGGTATACATAGAGCTGATTCACTTCACTGTACAGCAGAAACTAATATAACATTGTAAAGCAATTTTACTCCGATAAAAAAATGAAAAAGCTTTGTCTTTTGCTACACATAGGATATCTGTGATGGGTTATTGCACATCATGGCAGTGGTTAAGCCACTCGATGAAGAAGTCAGAATTCAGACATAAGATATTATTCTCCACAACATTATCAATGCTAACATCATCAAAGAAGTATTAACATCATAGAGAATCATTTACATATGCCCCACGTATTTAAATCTGAATTCCTTGTCTTACAGATGAAACTCAACTCATGTCTCTCTATTCTGTCTGACTCCTCTAAGGCCTTCTGCATTTTTTTTTCTTCTCTTCCCTGGTGTCACTGGCACCTCCCAGTTTAGTAAACCAGTGAATTTAATTAATGATCTTCTCACTCTTCCTTCCAGATCATTAACAAAGGCATTAAATAAAAACCACCCTAACACCTATCCCTGCATCTTCTCTCTGGTGGCCTCCTCCCAACAGTACACACTGCTGTACATTATCACCATTAATTTAAAATTCTTTAGCCAAAAGTAGTCACAGCTGGGCCCACTGGTGTGAATTTACTTAAGGACACAGTAAACGCATTAGTAAATTTCCATCATTTTGTTCTATCATCCTACAATGAAGTATGAAACTGGAGAAAATATGTCTTATATTTAAGAACTATACATAAATTACAAATCAATAGTCTCATTAATAGAAACCTAAAAAAAAAATACGGGGAAAAGTCTCTCTCCTAGTCATCCTCTCCTTTTTGTAAAATCTTAAACTGAAACTTTATTACTTGTTTTTCCTCTCTCCTCAGTACCCTGGTACTAGCACGCCCTCATATTTTCCCTCTCAAAATTCAGCCCTGGGAAAAGATTTTGAAAACTTCTTTAGTCATTCAACAAATTTTACACCTTTTAAAATGTGCCTAGCACTGTTATAGGCATTGGACATACAAAAATGATCAAGGGTCAAAATACCTATAGCAAAAGAACTTATGCTCTAGAAATAAAATTAACTGGTAAATAGATAAATATATAGTACATCAGATCTTGATAAGTGCTATGTAGAAAACTAAAGCACGTTAAGAAGTAAATGGAGCACTAGGTTACGGAGGGGGACTGTTATCAGATATTTGGTGAAAGGGTCTTCACTGATATGGAGGCATTTGAGCAGGGTGCCAAGGAAGTGAGGGAATAAGCCACATGGTTACTGAGGAAAGAGCATTCCAGGCCGGGAGAAAAGCAAGTAGCAAAGCCGTGAGTCAGAGCATAGCTGGGGTTCAAGGAGGAGTAAGGAGACCAATGCAGTAGGAGAGCAATGACCCAGCAGATGTGTGGCAGTAGAGTCAGAGGGTTTAACAGGAAGTCAGATGCTGCAGAATTTTCTAAACCTTGTTAGGATTTACGGTTTTATCCATATTGAGATAGAAATCCATTTTTAGTAAAGGAATAATATGTGACTTGAAATGTACAAAGAATACTCTTCATCAGTGTTTCTATGACTGTCATATATAGAAGAACCACCCTGGTATCATGTTAATATGAGGATTCTGATTCTGATTCAGTGGGTCTGCGTGGAGCCTGAACTTCTGCATTTCTGACAGGCTCCCCAGTCATATTGATATTGCTGGTAAGTAGACCATACCTTGCATAGCAAAGATCTACATCACAGGCTCTCAAGGGATGGTCCCCAAACCATCCGCAGACACATCACCCAGCAACTTGTTAGAAGTACAAATTCTGTGGCTCCACTTACTGAATCACAAGCTCTAGAAGTGGAGTCCCTAAATCTATATTTTAACAAGACTTTCAGGTGATTCTGATTCATAGTGAAGTTTGAGAGCCACAATTCAATGATATATTAAAAATGATAGATTATGAATACACTATAGGGTAGCAAGGGTGGAAGCAAGGAGAACAATCGGGAACTATTGGGATAGGATGAGACAATAGTAGCCTGAGCCAGGATGTTTGGTGGATGTAATCAGAAGAAGTTGAAATGTGGATATATTTTGAAGGTACAGCCAATAGGATAGGTGGAGTACAAGAGACTGAAAGAAACCAAGGGTGACTCTAAGACTATTGTTTCAATAATTGGAACAGTGGAGTGGCCACTTACAGACTAAAAAGATGAAGATGGACTGGATCCATGCCAGGAGAGAGTCAGGAATGTGGTCTGGACTTCTTAAGTTTGAGATACATACAGTCATATGCAAGTTGAGATGATGAGCAGGTACGGGAGATACAATTCTAGAGGTCAGGGGACAAGCGTAGGCAAGAGATATGAAAATGACAATTTTATTTGAGAGTTGATGGCATTATAGCCATGAAAATGAATGAGATGACCTAGGTAGTTGATGCAAAAAGAAAAAAGGCCCAATTTTAGAGGTCTGGGAGATACGGAGCAACCAGGCAAAGGCGGCTCAGAAGGAGCAATCTACAAATTAGGAGAAACCAAGAAAGATAAATGAGGATGATAGTGCCTAAACTGGGAGTTGTTCCACTCTGAAAAGTACAAAAGGTTTTTGACCAAGGCAATGTTTCTCAGATTGTGCATTGCAGATGAAGAGGTCTGAGGCTCAGGCCAGAGGACAGAAGTCCTGAAGTGATTATCACATAGGTCACTGCATGACTACAGTCAGCACTATGCTTTGTTTTGATAACCTTTTAGATGTTATATTTAAACATGAGGAAGAAGATGAGACACATTTCTCCACTGTTCATAAATTAGATCATCCATTCAGAAGGACTGCCAGTCCAAGGCATCCTCCTTTTAACGTACTAATTAAGAATTTAATGGTAGAATACACCAGGCCCAATGGGCTCATCACTGATATCTACTTCTTATGCAGATTCACCATATGTACCCTGCCTCATTTTTACACGTCCTTCATCATGGGTCAACCATGTGTGTTCTCTGTAGTAAAAGACACTCAATAAATACATTTTTAATATTAAATAAATTAATTAAAGAGCAAGTCCACTGAACTATTTGTGTCGTAGGAATAATGTTTTTATAATATTAGTTGTTTGATCTCATAAAGTTATTTAATTGATATTTGAAAAATGCTTTAAAGTAATAAAGTATTTTCACATATATTGTCACATTTAACCCTCAAACACCCCTGTGATAAAGGCCAGGCACGTAACATTATCACTACCTTATAGCTGAGAAAAATAATTTTCAAGGTCAGACATGTAGTTAATGAGAAAACTAAGGCTACGATCTAGGGTCCCTCAGGTCCTGGGCCAGGACGCTCCCCAACATACTCTACTGTTTCATATATTTTCCATACACAAATGGGAAAACGAAAGCCCAAGTCTGATTTTCTCCTAAAGTATCAACAAATATGATTTCAAATCTGTTCTCATTTTACAACATCATTTTTTCAACAAATGAATGTGATACAATTTACATTATTGGTAGCTAGAAACAAACTTAAGAAATAAGATACAACTGTGCTTTCAATATATATGTATATGATTATAATTATATTAGTATGGGGGAACAGTTCTAGCCAATTTGCAACCTCATAGGGGTGTTTTAAAAATTAATTTGAGTTAATTAGGTGAGTTATTTAGAGGTAAAAAGCATTATAAAAGTGCTAGGCTTTTGTTATCATTTCCCTTTAAGATGAGTTTTGAGTTAAAAGGCAATCATGGTCAGTAGAACATTCCTGAAAACAATTCACTCTACAGATACACGCATTTCAGATTTGTCCTTAAAGATTTTAAGTAGTGATCTCTGTGGTTTGATCAAATACAGTGAAAGGAAAAACATTTGATATGATAAAATATTATAGATGACAGTTTTATATTGTCAAAGGATGTATTTGCATGTTATTTGTTTCATCATTCTTCTCCACTTCCAACATGCAAACATTTCATTCATATTATTATTCTCAGTATTAATTTGTTCATAATATACCAAAAATGTCACTTGACAAAATCCCTATCTGCAAGAGAAACAGAAAATATATTTACCACATTAGGTGGCGTTTAAAATGTTTGTATTTTTCTTGAATGTGGTTTTGTTAAAATAGCTTTCATTTTAAAATGTCAAAACTTATCAAAAAACATTTAGCATTACTGTAGATATTTCACCTAGAGATAAGGAAAGCTGCTTTTATGTAACACATTTCTTAATGCATGTTGTTACCAGTTAAGGCAATTCTCTATAAATATTTCCACACTTCTTCTTTCCTTTGGCTAAATTTGTTTTCAAATCTACATGCCTTACTTATCTGTGAGAATTCATTTTAAACATGTATAAGAAGAAAAAGAGATCAATGTTAGTGGCTGTAAGATATTTACAATGGCAAATTTTGAGGTAAAGTTTTATTAATATTAGGGCTCTAAAAGAATATTCAATAATTTCAAATATAAAGTATAAAAATCTAATCCCATACATAACTGATATGGAAGGCATAATGAATTTCATTGAATACAGTAAATTAAACAAACTAGAATCAAGAACTTTCTTGGGCAAAGAAGAGTTCTGCATTTCTCTGATGTCAGAATCCTCGGTTTAGTCCACCGACTCAACACGCTATTTGAGAAACTAATCGATGGTGAGTTAATTTGTTTAATAGATTTTGAATAAATGGTTTGCTGACTGATATCCTCCTCCTCTGACTACTTCTAAAAGGCAGAGCAGTTTTTGTGGAATATTAAATGTATTCTCTACTTTCCTTCTTTAAAAAAAAAAAAGCTTTAATAGGATATTTCTGGAAAAGGCAATGGCAGTGTTTCTTTATAGAGATCAAATCAGTTTCTAAATTGAGATAATTATCTGGCACTCCTTACACGTGTATATATTTTTTAATCAATTCATTCCTTACCTTCCACAACACTTAAAATCATTGCTCACCGTTGCTTGACTGGTTTTTCTAGAACAAAGCAAAGCTCAAAAACTGAAAATCTTGCTTGCGTGTATTAGTTTCCATTAATTGCTATTAAAAAGTTAAGGAAATACAGTATGAAGGTTTGCAAATAAATGTCACTCTAAGGGAGAGAATTAACTGATGTGGAAATGGATCATTTTGCTTCCCGCCCACCCCTTTTGTTTTTTTTAACCTTCCACGTATAGGAAGCACCAGGCAATGGAAAGACTGCAAACAGATTGTGGAATCATTCAACCCAATAATCAAAATTGAGCTCTACCTCTTACTGATTTTGTAACTGAATATTAACTCTTAGAGCTTCAGTTTCTAGATTTTTAAAGGACAATAATCAAACTCACCTTACAAAGTTGATTTGAAGAATATGTGCAAAGGTCTTGCTAAAGTACAACACTAAGTAAGCACTTAGCATACAATAGCCATTACTCTTATTATTATCCTCTTGAAACGGGAAGTGATAGCAACTCAAGGTTCACTTAACCTGAAAGCACCCAGATTCTTCTCAGTCATGCCATTTATCATGGGCATCACTGATAATTGAATTGAATATAAATATACAAGTTTCAGACACTAGTGAATAGTTGAGCAGGAACAGGGAATTACTGTAAATGAACCAAGCAAGTGCTTAACAGGAAATACATTTACTATTTCCTATAATGTCAGCCTGCTTCAAATAGATCACAGAATTATTTAACTTCTAGATGAATCATTATTCAACACCTCTTATCTTGATTAATGTATTTATTTATAAGTTTAATGCAGTAGTTGTTGGCATGAGTCCATAGAGAAGTTTAAACATCTTCAGACACTAACATTCTTAAATTTTGCCTGGTTCTCTGTGAGACAACTGAAGTTTCAGCATCATGTATCCCTTGCCACATGTAACATTTAAAATATTTAATATGTAGGTAATTTTATTTTTTATTCATTTATATCTCCTATATTTTTCAAAAACAGGATTTATGGTAGCAAAATGAGGTTGCATTTTCAGCATTTTGCTTCACTTAATGCATTTAATGAAGTAACTGGATCCCTACCAGTTAAAGATGAAGTCATTCACGTCTCATCCATCTCGCAGAAGCTTCATACAGCATGGTGACTCTAACATCTTTATCTTTCCTGAGACTTTTTTTTTTTGGTATGCTCCAAACCTATTTCCAGCTTCCAATGGAAAAAATCAACCAGGATGAATTCCAAGTATTTCCAGCCAAATGTCCAAAAGTTAACTCCTTGCATTTACCCTAACAATTCCTCTTTCTGACTTTTCTTTGTCAAGTAATAATACCACTGTTTAACCAATCACTCTAGTCAGACCTGCTATGTGTGACTCTTTCCTCTTCATCTAATAGTCACTGTATCAGATCATTTCTATATCCTATCATGGGTATCTGTTAATATACCCAGAATCTATCCCATTCTTTGGCCTTAGAGCAGGCCCTAAATATCTCTTACCTAAATTATTTCAAGTTCTTCTAATTTAATCTGTCTTTCTTCTAATCATTGTTTCAAATTGGGTACAATAAATATCTCTCTATTGTGGCTCTGAATACATACTTAGAACAGTGTTTCCCAACGTGAATTTTGAGTTCTAGTTCTAGATGTTACTAATGGGTCTCACATGAAAGGCAAGTTTTGTGGCCAGATGAATTTAGAAAGACCCTTTCCAAAATATACAAACAGCTCATACAGCTTAATATCAAAAAAACAAACAATCCTATAAAAAAATGGGCAGAAGACCTAAATAGACATTTCTCCAAAGAAGACACAAAGATAGCCAACAAGCACATGAAAAGATGCTCAATATTGCTAATTATTAAAGAAATGCAATTCAAATCTACAATGAAGTATCACCTCACACCAGTCAGAATGGCCATCATTAACAAGTCTACAATTAAAAAATGGTGGAGAGGGTGTGGAGAAAAAGGAACCCTCCTACACTGTTGGTGGGAATGTAAATTGGTGCAGCCACTATGGAAAATAGTATGGAGGTTCCTCACAAAAACTAGAGTTACCATATGATCCTACAATCCCACTTCTGGGCATATATCTGGAGAAAACTCTAATTTGAAAAGATACATACACCCCAATGTTCATAGCAGCACTATTTACAATAGCCAAGACATGGAAGCAACCTAAATGTCCATGGACAGATGAATGGATAAAGAAGATGTGGTATATATAGAAAATGGAATGCTACTCAACCATAAAAAAAGAAGGAAATAATGCCATTTGCAGCAACATGGATGGACCCAGAGGTTATCATACTAAATGAAGTCAGAGAAAGACAAATATCATATGATATCACATATATGGAATCTAAAAATAATGATACAAATGAATTATTTACAAAACAGAAATAGGCTCAGATGTAGAAAAGAAACTTATGGTTACCAAAGGGGATGGGAGGACGAGGAGGGGAGATCAATGAGGAATTTGGGATTAACATATACACACTACTATATAAAAAACAGGTAAACAACAAGAACCTACTGTTTAGCACAGGGACCTGTACTCAATATCTTGTAATAATCTATAATGTAAAAGAATCTGAAATATATATAACTGAATCACTTTGCTGTACACTTGAAGCTAACACAATATTGTAAATTAACTATATTTCAATAATTTTTTTTTTAATTTTAAAAAGGGGCTTCTGTACTGTTAGGTTTGCCATGGCATTTAACAGGCTGATGTGAATCTTCAGGTAATTTTTATTTATTTTATTTTATTTATTTATTTTTGGCTGCGTTGGGTCTTCATTGCTGCGCATGAGCTTCCTCTAGCTGCGGCGAGTGGGGGCTACTCCTTGTTGCGGTGCTGGGCTTCTCACTGCAGTGGCTTCTCTTGTTGCGGAGCATGGGCTCTAGGCACGCGGGCTCAGTAGTTGAGGCGCACAAGCTCCAGGGCACGTGGGCTTCAGTAGTTGTGGCTCACGGGCTCTAGAACGCAGGCTCAGCAGTTGTGGCACATGGGCTTAACTGCTCCGCGGCACGTGGGATCTTCCCTGACCAGGGCTTGAACCCATGTCCCCTGCATTGGCAGGCAGATTCTTAACAACTGCGCCACCAGGGAAGCCTATAGCTTGTGTGTGTGTGTGTGTGTGTGTGTGTGTGTGTGTGTGTGTGTGCACGTGTGTAGTTTGGGGATGGCAGATTCACAAGCCTAATATTCAATGAAACATACTTTTGAAATTTTTGAAAAATATAGCCTTGGACCATACTAATTATATATCATCTTGGCTCTGACATGGAGTTTTTATTTTTTGCCTTCATCTCTTCATTATAACATGTTATTCCTAAATTGGCTTTTCTATCCTTAGGCTGAGAGTAAGGCTTGCACGGGGTTTCTCTTTCTAAAGTTCTAAGAAAGTGACCTTCCTTAGAAGCAAAAGGAAAAATTAAATTAATCTCACCTAAATCATGGGGGGAGGATTTAAATAAAGAATATTGGTATCTAAAAAGAATTTATAGAAATATTCCCTTAAAATATAAGTATACTTAAAAATATAAACATATAAAACACATAAACGTAAACCAGACACATAAAACAGAAACACAGTCATAAATACTGAGAAACAGAAGGTGGTTGTCAGAGGGGAGGAGGGTGAGGGCATAAATGAAATAGATGAGGGAAAAACTTTTTTTTAAGAAAAAAAATTTTTCTTTTACAGATCTCACTTGAAAAACTAAATGGGAAATGTAAAACTTAAATGATTAAGAACCACTGTCTACTGAAGATCAACAAAAATGAATATGAAAAATGTCACCCTACTGATACTAAAGTGGCAGTCAACGTAAAAAAGAGAATTGAATTCAATTTACAAGTATGCGATCTATGTATAGCATGTTAGCAATTGATTTCAAGTATTAAGCGAGGCTGTCTAAAATGTAAATCACAAAGATTTCCCCAGCTTTTCTTAAGTTTCCCCCTCGTGTTATTGAAACATCTATTTTGTGAGCACTAAAATGGAAAGTCGATGAAGTCTGTGATCCACTAGCAACTCCACAAAGACTCTGCAGTAATGGGAAAATGCCAAGCCTCTATGGCCACAGAGATGTAGGTTTAAATACCTGTTGTGCCATTTCTCAAATCAGTGGACCTCTAAGTTCAGTTTTCCTTAGTACTAAGGAGAAGTAATACTAATTTTACCTGAGCTTAAATTAAACAAGGCAATGAATGAGAAACACCCCAGCACAGTCACTGGCACATAACAGAGGCTCAAAATGTTCTTTCTCTGAATCTTCTCATATTTCTACCTGACCACTTAAAGAGCAGAGGGCACAGAATAAGACACTCAGACAACACATATCTCATAACTTTTCTTAATTTCACACCACTAACAATCAAGTTAGTCTCTTGCTTAGTGCTGGACATTTTTTAAAGCCATTCTCAATTTTTTCATAAAAGTAATAACCAACACACTCCTCTTTAATTATTAGTCTCTTTATAGGACAGCGATCATATTTGTGTCTTGAGTATAACATTAATTCTACAAGTCTAAACTTGAAGAAAAAGAACTTATCTTTGAAAGTATTACATTTATGCCATAATGTTGATTACAAAGGAAACACTGTATTTGTCTGATTTTATAAAGGAGAAAAAATTTTTTTCTTCGTTCTTAAAACCAACAGTATCAGAGCGTCAATTGAACTAAAGTTTGTTGTTGTTTTATCTGATCAAAGTAAAAAAAAAGTCTAGTTTCACATAATTAATATTTAACTGATTAACATTAGTGAAAAATCAAACATTCAAACATATTAAATAATTAAGTGCAAAACAACAGAGAACAGTTGGCTTTAAAAACATAAAACAATGAAGTTCATATTGGTTTGGTGGAAAGAACATGACTTTTTAACTCCAGAGAGAACCGGTCTAATTTCTGATTGTACCATATACTAGCTATGAGAGCTGAACCAAATTCATCAGCCTTTTGAGCTTCAGCTTTCTCAGTTATAAATTGTAGATGATCAGTTAACTTCATGTTTTGTGTGTATGTGAGAATTAAATGAGGTGATGTAGAAAGCTTGGTAGATGCTTGGTAGATGAGAGTCACATAGTTACTATACAAAATATATATATATATGAACTATACCTCTCAATATTTCAAGGAAAACTTGAAAATAATACTCTTCATACTTCACTGATTTCTCACACACTCCCCAAATCCATTTTACTACTCAAAGTCTTAGTTTTGAACTAGTATTTCAATTCTGTTATTCCGGCATCCCACATCCAAGACACTGCTGCAATGGAGATACAAAAATAAGAATCTGACCCTCTGTCCCTCGGACAGACTTGACAAAGGTTCGTTTTTACCCAGTTGGTTAAGTTCAATACTTAACCTTTTTGGGCCAGAAATAACGACTGACTGCCGGTTTGATATTCCTTGTGTATGTGGAATCTAATTCTGTCTTCAGGCCTGAGGGAGGTGCACTATATCACTTTACAGACTGAATTAAAGTAGGAGGGTACCTAGTGAGCCTACTGACCAATAGACCAGTTACTTGTTAGTGCCATCTACAGACACAGCTGGCAGAGGCCCTACTAAATTAACAGTGTTGTAAAATCTTTTCGTGTTGTAAATATACATAGTTTGTGAAATTTTTTTTTCTGTCTTTCGTCTTTTCCCTCTTCTGTATTCCTCTTTCAAGGTTAAGGAACAATCTCTTAACTATGTTTTAATATTTGTTTACTGAATATTGTAAATAATGTGGCTGCCTTACATAAATAATTAAAAATTTTTAACTTTCTTTATTCCTTAATTTTTAACATTTAAAAATGCTAACTGTTTTAGTATGAAAGTTGCATTTGTATTGCATGGGTGGTAACCAATTTACATAGGCAAACATTTATCTCAGGAATCTGAAGAACTGTAAACACCAGAAGTGGCTCCTTCCTGAAAATTCAACTGTGCCTACATGCTCTAGGTACTTGAATTTGGGAGAAATCTTCTGTTAGTGAAGTAAATTTGAATACCCCATCATCCGGTGAAGAAGATGACTCTCACATTTCTTTATGAAAAAGTCAGTGCCTTGATCAGCTGAAGATTACTTCTCTTTTTTTTTTTTTTTTTCTGGCCTCTCCCGTTGTGGAGCACAGCCTCCGGACACGCAGGCTCAGCGGCCATGGCTCACGGGACCAGCCGCTCCGCGGCATGTGGGATCTTCCCAGACCGGGGCACGAACCCGTATCGCCTGCATGGGCAGGCGGACTCTCAACCACTGCGCCACCAGGGAAGCCCGAAGATTACTTCTCTTAAGACATACAGTTGTGTTTTTTTCAGCTGAAAACTTCCTATTCTCTGTTACTAAGAAGTGCTTAAAATTATGTTTTTAATCTTTGTCAAATGCCAGGTGGAAAGTATTTGACTGAAATAGGTAATCAAGAGTTAACAGAGTTTGCTTTGAAACAACGAGAAGGAAAATTTACGTAAAAAAAAAAAAGTATGTGTAAGTTTTGATTGTTTGGAAGCATGCAACACTGACAATATTTTAAAGTGCTAAGTTGCCCAATTTAATACAAAATACCTAGTCTACTAAATATTCCCAACCAACTTCCCATAGCAATTTTATCTGATATTTATTGAGTTTGATCAACTGTCTCCCTGTCTTCAAAGGCATCGGGGGCCATTTCTCATACTGGCTGAGCCCATTCTCAGGAAAGCACAAAACTGCTGGGTATTCCAGCGTTTTGCATTTCCTCTGCCAGGGCCCTCATATGAAGCTGTGTGTTCTCAGCCTTTCTCTTGCTGCTTCTCAAGAACAGAGGGAGTTCAGCTGCCAAAGGGAGCAGTACATAGACCCACAAACTAATTTTTGTTTTAAGTCAGTGGCGCTTGCATCATTTACTAAAAGAACCAGGTCCCCCTCAGGATTTTTCAAGTTTTCATTACTACAGGGTGACATTTACAGAAGAGAAAGGGGGCTCCTTTTAAACAGAGAGAGACAACTTGGATTTTCCACTTCCTTGGGCAACTGCTATACCCTCCCTTATTATGGTGAGTTTCAGTCATTCAACATTTCAAGAAGTCAGCTCTGTTTTGTAGAATTATCAGGCCTAGGTTAGCAATGTTTAGGAAAGTGTTCAATATGCTTCACTCTTCTTTTCATGTCCAGTTCGTTCAAATACTGTAATTTGAAGTCTCAAATTCTTTTTGCTGTTTTTTTCCTATTTTATGCAATACCAAGTGGAAGGAAAAAAACGCTCAGAAAATCAAAATAATATTAAATAGCTGTCTAAATCAGTTTTCCTCCACAAACAAATGTAACAATACATTAAGAATATATTTTAGAAAGCTAATGTGTCTTCTCTAAAGTTCCAACTGTAGAAGTGGAAATTCTAGAATTTCCAAATGTTTAATAATCCCTCTTACTGTAATTATTTCTGGTTTTACCTGCTACCAAAAAAGTTTATTTCTTTTGGAGCATTCCTAAGGAACAGTAATTATATATATTGCTAAGGAATAATTCCTAAATTTCAATATTCTTTATTTGTACACATTTTATATTGAAATTAATCATTTTTAATTGTAATAGGTTTTGCATCTACAAGTCAATTCAGGGTCTCCAATATGCCTGGATTTTAGAATTTACAATGCATTCCAATTTAGGTAACCCATTAGAGCCTGTTCAAAACTCAGTTCCCAAATCCAGTCACAAAAACAAGACTACTTTACAGACAGTCCTTGTTAAAAAGAAACACAGAGAGGAGCAGAAACTGGCTTTTAGTTCATGCCATTTTATGGAAGAGGTTTTCCTGTCGATTTCTAGCCACATGGGGTAGAAATGCAGTTTCAAAAAAGCAGATGAATTAAGGATCTAGCAGGTGATGGTTCACCTCCTCCTCCTTGGTGGTTCAGTGGATTGATGACAGATAAATAACCAACTGTTACCATTTCCACTGGGATGTCTCCTTGCTATCCAATTGAATTCATATTTGTTATAATAAAAGATATGGTTACCAGCACATGACAGTACTTTGTTCAAAGACACAGTCACCACATTGATTTCCCAACCCAAAATCGCATCAGGAAAAGGTAGAGACACCCAACTGACTAACAGATTGCAGAAAGAAGAAGGTTAAGGAATTTTCTAGCTTATAGATTTTTGCAAGATTCCTTTCCTTATTAAAGCTTTATAATATTTTCCTTGTGCATTTGTTCCAAAAAGGAGGATTTTTTTTTTTAATTTTCCAGTTTGTGTGTGTCTGTGTGTCTTTGTGTGTTCCTGTGTGCGTGTGTGTGTGTGTGTGTGTGTGTGTTTGTGTGTGTGATTAAAGCTTTCTTCATACAAACCAATAAATTCTCTTCTGGGATAGATATGAAAAGATTTTTTTAACCTACTCTGCAGAGAAATTTTTATTCCCAAGTAAGTGCTGTATATGTGAAAGTAAATATATATGTATATATACTTTTAAACAAATTTCATTTACGAACCTCCCAAGGGCGAATGGATTGTACAAGCTTACCTTCTGTATTTGCTATAGAACTGTAGCTGAAGCTAGAATTCTTCTCTCTCTTGCCCTCTAGTGCAGCTTGTCAATATAACATTGCTTATCCCTCATGCCTCCTTCAGAGTTTACCCATTTGATGCAACTACTGTGTCTTTTGTTGGGGCTTATTATTTCTACTCCACCCACAGCATTCCAGGATCCAAAAGATAATGAAATGAGATTGTGAGAGAAGGGAGATTGTACACAGTAAAGGCACTGAGAGTTCAGGGGGATGGAGAATGCTGGTTGAAGGGAGTTTGTGCCACTCTTTGTTTCTAAGTATACTAATGCCTACTTAGGAAAAAATAAAAAAGACACAAATCAAGAAATGTTTGTCTGGGTCCATTTTAAGGATGAAGGGAATAAAAGAGCATAAGCTCGCAGGGCAACAGGACCTTCTCTCCTTATTTGCTACATGTCCCACCCACACCCACAGCAGACAAATTTCAAATGCAAATTGTTATTTTTTCTTTATGAGGATAAAAAGTCACGTTGCTATAATATATGAATATCTTGGGAAGTGTTGAATTTTGAATAAAGGTAAATAAATGAATGATTTTCACAGAATCATCTGTTTTTCTTTGATTTTCATGTCTATTATCTCTGTCCTCTTGTATTTAAAGTCTGTAATCTTTGGGGCATGCCGAAGTATGTGGATATTCAGTGACAACATGAAGACAGTTTTTATCTGCCTTAAAAGAAAAAAAAAAAGCCCTAATGTCAATTAAGATGGCATCAGGTCTTTGTCTCATTTGTGTCCCAACCTAAATCAATCATTTATAATGCCCTTGACTACATTCCAAACTGAATTGATGTGACTAAAATATATGAGATTATATAATAAATAAAATAAACTCAAAAGTAATGCTAGCAAAGAAAGTTGTGCTAAGCTGAAGTAATTATGCTTTTAGTCATCCACTGCAGCATTGATTCTCCATAATCCCTCTCATTTCCTGAAAATAGCTAAGTCTAAAGGTGGTGTGACACACAGACCACAGAATAACTAATTCAGGTCAATAGGAGCTTCAATTCTTAACTACTTGGTCAATTTGATCAGGAGGCAATTATCATCCAGACACTATATGCCTTAAAAACTGGAAATTTTGAGGTTTTTCTACTATGTTATATTAAGTGTGGAGGTCATTTCTTTTAGCCTAAGACCAAGGTAAATATAATGGAAAGGCTATCGAGGCTATTTGGTAGAGATACGTTGTAGCTTAAATTCTTGGAATATGAAATAGTTAAATGACAACTTTTATTTTTTCAAGAGAGTGGTTTGAAAGTAATAATCTAAGTCAGAGTTTCTCAACCTAACCATTATTGAAAATTTGGGCCAAATACTTCTTTGTTGTGGGGGACTGTCCTGTGTATTGCAGGATATTAACAGCATCTCTGGACTCTACACAGTAAATTCCAATAGCACCTTCACCCAACTTGTGACAACCAAAAATATCTCCAGATACTGACAAACGTCTCTGAAGGGGGGTGGTGTAGCAAAAAAAAAAAAACAAAACAAAAAAAACCCTGGTTGAGAACCACTATCTAAACCAGTATTTTCACTTATATTAACAACAAGAAATATATTAACAGTAATAAAGGAGACAGTGTCTTGAATAAACATGATAGGGAAGTAATAATAGCTCTTATTATCTCTAATCCATTATGCAATTTGATGTGAAGTCTTTATGCTATTTTAGAGTTAAGCAATCTAGAGTATGAGACAGTGTTCCAATATCATATGGCAACTGGAAAAGCCAAGACTTGAATCCAGGTCAGATAGATTCCAAAGCCAGTATTTTTCCACTGCCTACTTTTTAATAGTTGATGCTTATCAATCCCCTAGCACCAAACATTATGATGATCTCCAACTCTAAATGACAAGTCAGTACCTGGTACTGTCACTGTCATGTTGAAAAAAAACAAACACACACACACACACACACACAAGGATCTAAACAATTTTAAATGACTTATCCAAAGCCATATTTAAAGTGTAACACTTCATCCTGATTATATCCGAATATATCACCAATTACCCAAAGATATGAGGTATAACATTAATCAGGAGGGATACAGTGCTAGCTACTTAACTGATCCCATTTACTGCACTAATACCCAAATCCAGAAGCTAATGTAGGACATACTTACACTGCAAATAAAATGATCAGTGTAAGAGGCTTAAAATAAAACACAATCCCAACATTTTTATGTAAAAATATTCCATCACCTCAGCTTCATGACCCGGAATTTGTGATGTAAATAATTTACAATAATATAAGTGAGATATCACCTGGTGTGTGTGGACCACAAATAAATTTAGGTTCAAAAATGAGCGTCAAAACCTGTAATGAGTTGCAGAGGAGAAAGGTTATTGTAACTAAGGAAAGGAACATTCGATTTCTGACTGCTCTTCCCTTTGACTCTTCCCTATATCCCCAATAAATGACAATATTTGATTGATATTTGTATACAGGAAAAAGTCAGCCACCTTTTTAAGAGACAGCCATTTTTTTAGTTGTTGCAAGCACATGCAATAATATATAGGTAAGCAGCATATGCACATTTGTTCATTGTTTTTTATTATGTTGTTATAAATAATTCAGGGTACAGAATATCATCTCTACGTAGCATTCACCTTATCTTATGTATCAGTCCAAATACAGAATTATATATATTATTATCTATTCATTCATTTATTTATGTATTCATCAAAGATTAACTGGGCATTAACTATGAGTTATGAAACATTAAGTGATCAGACTACAAAGAAAACTAAGACAATTTCCCACTCACAAGGAGGCTACTGTATTCATTCAAGACTTTGTATTTTTCAGAAGTTTTTACTGTATAAGTGCTCTAGTCCTCACAGCAAAAGTGAGAAAGTCAGGAATGGGATGAATTATTGTTCAGAGATATATGGTAATGAGTATCCTTCCTATCACACTAGCCTCTATTTCCATTGTATACAGGAAACATTTTTATTTGACTACTGAACCAGAAATAAGGATCTGCTTCTAGAGAATGTCTGATATCAACAGGGACACAGATGAGACAAAGACCAAATGTCACTATCATTAACACTATGATTTTATTCTTTTTTCTAAGTGTGATAAAACTATGTTCACATTTCCACTGAGCAACTATCCATCTGCATTGACCTGAAGATTGTGAATTATAAATACACAGGGATGAAGATGGCAAACATGAAATCAAAGAAAAACATAAGACCCATTACTCACATGAGCTTTAGAGATTCTGCCTGCTTTATAAATGATTCTACTTTTTCAAAACATAGAGGCACAAAATGACATACATTTTAAACATTACACACACAAACACAGACACACACACACACACATACCCCTTCAATGCAAAGGAATTTACTGATGCTCATTCCTATACTGTCTGTTATTCAAATCAACTGCAGAACAAGTGGAGAAAAAGCAGATTGTTTCTAAATGCCATGTTTCATATATTCAGAACATCAAGACTAGTTCATATTAAATAAGAGGCATGCTAATACATATATCATAGATTTCTCACTGAAAGAAACCTTAGCAATTATTTAGTCTAAATGTTTTGAATAATTTTAACCACGTGGACACATTCAAAAGAACTGCTCAAAGGAAATCCTAAGTGAAACGTAAACAAATACAAAAACAATATCAAAATTGCTCTGAGAATAGTGGCCACCTGTTCTACATTCTCCTCCCTCCATCCTGCCCCCATCCACAGTAGGGGGTTTGCAGAACCCCTAATCTTCAAGGGAACACTGTTTGAATATCACTGATTTTAGTCCTGACCTCTCACTTTGTAAGGGAACACACAGTGATGCTCAGAAAAGTGGTGGGACTTACCCAAGGTCATTCATTAGCTATATGCAGACCATGACATCAACTTGTCTTGAACATCATCATCCTCATTATCATCGTCATCATCTCATCATTATCATCATCATCACCAGAAGCATCAGCAGCATAATGCTGAGGTTATTAGCATGTTATTGGGGATTATGTGCCTACCAGACAACACATCAGAATGCTTTATATCTCACCAGAGACCAAATGAGAACGATCAAAATCATGAGAATCTTCCATTCTCCTTTATATGGAATTCCAAGAGCATCTCAGGTCCAGAACTGGCCTAAAAGTTGTTTCTTCAAAGTGTAAATACTCAATAACGGATCCAGGGATAGGATTAATACCACAAAGGTCTCAGAATATGGTTTCTTCCCTTTACTTTATATCATTTCTTGTGTGGGCTCTTATTTGTCCTATTATTTTAGGGTTGGTTTACCCAATTGACACAAATATTAAGGTTACTCTCTCACCAGTGAGGATAAATCACTACAGAGGAATAGACATTTATATATAGCTAAGGAAAGGACACACAACATACACACAGCTAGCCAGCCAAGACACAATTTCAACACATATTCCATGATTTTGATGTATTTGTTTTAACCCTCTCCAAATACAATTTAAATTGCTTGTTGGTTAGTTGTTTGTTCTGTTTGGTTATAGGGAAACCTCCAAAACTGGAAATAGATGTGTAGGAAATGAACATGAAATTCAGGCTATTCCCTACACTATTTTCTTAGAGAAAGAGAAAAAAATGCTAGGAGGTTACATTCTCACATACTATAAAACTTTTACTTTACAAATTGTTAATAACACCAAACCAAGTTACGAAGTGAGTGAAAACTCAATTCTTTTTACTGCTACAGGATACTGTGAGTTGTTGCCATTGTGCAAAAAAGAAGAAAGCCCTGTGCGTGTGTGTGTGTGTCCATCTGAAGCTTACACATTTTTCCATTTAATTAAAACTCTCTTCTGCAGGTTTATTAAATTGCATCAGCAGTTAGACACACATTTTCTTTCCCAACATTAATGTTAAGCAAAGTGTTTTAGAGCCCTCTAAAAGAATAATTTCCCATTAAACCAGCAGATCAAACTCTGACCAAATTCTATACAAGCCAGGAAATATAGCTGTTTCAGACACAGCACTAAACTAGGGAGAAAAACTGTTCCTTTACACCCAAGAAGGAAAACAACATGAAAGAACGAGAGAGAGAGAGAGAGAGAGAGAGAGAGAGAGGAAGGAGAGAGAGAAAGGAAGGGAGGGTAGAAGGGGGAGGGAGAGGGGAAAAAAAGGCAATTAAGCTAATGCAAGTTGGGTGTCACAAGGTTATAGATATTTCAAGAGCTGAGCAATTTACCGTCTGGAAAAGGAGAAGAGCTCTTGCATAAAATGTCCCCCAGTTCAGATTTATTATGCTTTTAGTTGTGTTATATGTGATACAATTAGCAGGAGGTGCCAATAAGGCGTTCTCTCAAGGACGTGGTCATCCCGTGCCATCTGTTATTAATTGCATTGTCCTTTCCACATCCAGCTAGAGGGGACAAAGTTCTCTGAGAAACACCTGCAAATTCTCACAGCAAATGACCAGAATTTTAAAATACTTAAACAAAGAAAAAAGGATAGGTCAGATCTCTAAAATCTGCCCACCCTGAGTTGAAAAATATATAATGGATCCTGATGCAAGAGCATTCTCAGTTACTGGGACTATTTCTCTGTCATTGTATTCTGCTACACTGATAGCTTTTCAGGCAACATAATATACTACATAAATGAAAATGAATAATTAGAACATTCTCCTAGAACTACAGCGATCCTCTATATGGCTTAGTGAAGATTCAGATGTTTAAATAGACTTTTTTAATAAATCAAAAAACAAAGATAATGAAAATTGACTGGGAGGTTATTATTAGATTTTGGCATTTGGGGTGATTCATATCAGTCTTAAGAATCCAGTTTTGAAAATTAATATTCCTATAAATTTGCAAATGCCTTCTCAATTTGGCACGTATTTTCATTTCAAAGTATGAATTAAAGGATGCTATTAAAATACACATATCTATTAAAACAATTTCAACTAATTTCAGAAACACTAACTTACTTTTAACCATTTGTGCTGCCTGTTCTTTTCTCTGATTTCCACTCGACTTGAATCTCTGAAGCAGGCAACTGCTGCGGCCAGTCTTGTATTCCGTTCTCTTGTTTGAACAGTAATGAATACTCCCGATGCTACAGGGTGAAGCTCTAAAGCACTTCACAGGAATGTTTTAAAACTCCTTTATGACCAGTAATTCAAAATATTTTTAACAACAGCATTGAGATTCTTTTGAAGGCCTGAGCTAAGGAAGTATTTTGAAAGGAATGAATGCTATTTAACTGATACTTTCCTGGTTTAAAAAAGTGTTATGTAGCCTAACTACCTACAGTTTGCTTGACAGTTAAATTATCTACCTCATCTTATGCATCTAGTTGTATCAAATTCAACTAAATTCAATTTACTAAAACTTGTCAAGGGAAAATAAAACCTTCCTCAAAAGAGTGTCATAAGTTACGGCTAATTCAAGAATATAAAAACAGGAAAACATTTTCTCTACACAAGGTTTCAAATACTAAATTAGGAAAGTGCTCTATGCCTGTAACATATTGTTATATGAAAAATTTGTAGTAAAATTAATTTCATGTATCAAAAAAATCAAATAGTAAAAGATTATTTTGAAATGTGGTTACAATTGATTCATTTTATTGAAAGAGGTAATTCTCTTACACCAGCATCCTCAGAAACCGCTCACTTTTGTGTACTAAGCATACTTTTCTATTTGAGCATATTGATTATCTTCTCTCATTTGTTGGTTCCTTTGAGATATGCTTCACTTTGCCTTCAGTTTAAAAAATATCCATTTGTTGCTATAATTCCCGTCATGTATTTCAATATTTTAATTTAAAGCATGTGATTTTATGGTTATATTACTAAATTAATTCAAAGATCTAGAATAACCATCTCCCAATGAATATGATAGATGTAAAGTTCCCATTCTCTTAACCTGTACCTTAGATATATTTAATTGAACTGCATATGCCCAATCTTTTTTTATATTGTTATTGTCTTTCTTTCAGAGTACATCCATCCCTTATCATAATTTTTTAAAAAGAATATCAAAATATTGCATGCATGAACAAACTGCTTGAGTCAGTAACTACATTAATGCTGTCTAAATAATGATTTTTATTGGCATGAATCCTGCAACTATCAATGAAAATATCAAACCACTGAAAGTCCTTCCTTTCCTTTTCTTTGCTTTCATGTTTGTATCCTGTTGCTTGGTGCTACTTTTAACTGACAGCAGAGCCAAGCAAGTAACTTTAGGGTCCCAGAAGTGAATTAGTATGGACTGAGTATGAATTTTTCCTAGGGGGAAGATTCTCATTAGAGTAACGATCTGATAAGTTGTTCTCTTAAGAACCCAGCCTTTAGGTTCTTAGTCACCGAGGTACCAGATCTTAGAATGTCCACTGAATAGTTCATCTGAAAAAGATGGGTTTTAGTCAGCAGAGCTTAATATGAGATAATAATATGCCATGCCAAAAATGCTAATGCAATCTTAAATAGTACATACTCACAAAGGTGGTGCAGACCTTTGACATAACACAAATTCAATATCCTTGCATTAGCAATTCATGTGTGACCAGAGAGGTACATGACATATATTAATGTAAATGGCCATAACAACACCTTCATTATAATTAAGAGTTAAATGAAATATATTTAAAGCCCCCACTCTGGATTGGAATCTTATTTGTATACAGGAGCCTAATCAACCAGCCAAATTCTAATTCTTAGGGTGTTTTTTTTTAACTGTTGGTAAATTCCTAAGGTTTTAGCCATATCTTTCAAAAAGATATGGTTTATAGCATGGTGTCCAGAAAAAGGCAGAAAACAGAGCAACAAAGTGGAGAGGTGAAAGCTCAATTTTTCCTGTCAGAAAAGACCAGTGTTTGAGATATGTCGGTCTTGGTGACTATATGCAAGTCCTTAGGCTGGTGATATGACCAGGCCGGACTCCGGTTTCTAAGTTGATGATGGTAATGAAATCTGCCTTATGAGGGTTCTGGACAAAAGGAGAAATAAATCATCTATAGCCTTACTACAGTGCCTAGCACATAACAAGTGATAAATCCTTGTTAGCTGAGGTGATAGTAATGTAAGAACAGCTATTAATAATCCTACTAGGCACAAGTCAGATCTTTCTGGAATCTTTATTTTGTTCTGCCCGTAATATATACAGGGATATATTTACAAATCAGAATGACTGAATAATGAGTTCTTGAGAAAATCAAGTCAATTGAGAACAAATGAATGTTTTACCCAGAAAGTAGTCTATATAAGACTCTTATAATTCCTGAAAGCTAATCTTTAGTGTTATTGTATGACAGAAAGTGTAGACCAACTCTGTGAAGCTTCAGAGCTTAGTACCAAGGAGCAAAAGTTAAATGTATTCACATTTCCTCTTATTTTAAGGAAAATATTTTGCAGTAAAAGAATATTAATCCATCTGTACAAGTTAAAGAACTGCTTTATTAGGTATACTAATTAACTTCTAATTCTAAATTTCTATAATTTCCTTGAATCTTATTCTTATGAAAATGCTATGGACAGTTTCTTTATTCATTAGTTAATTTACTGAGCATATTCTAAGAAAAAGCCCAATGCTAGGTGGGTGTCATGTTAGAAAATATTATGATTCTACCAATATTAAACAACATTTATTGTGCACTTACTATCAGGTATGTCTAAATGTGTTACCTGAATTACTTCATTAATTATCACAATATCCCTATTACCATACCCATTTTCAAAGGTTCTAGGTACTTTAGCCATAAGCATCTTTGCTGTAGACATCTTTGACACAGGGTTTTTGCCACAAACATGTTTGCCATATAACTAATTGAGTGTAAGGCAATTTGCTGTGAAAGATAAAATAGCTGATTGACAGTTTGATTTCAACCGGTTGAAATGAGTTAGCATTTCCTCCAGTTAGCAACAGCATTGATGGCTTTATTGAACTGACAAGGGGTGATGATTTGCTCCAAGAGTTAGTTTCTCATTCTGAAACATACTGCACTGGAGGAGGAAGAGGTCTCCAGGGTCTTGAAGGTACACAGTTGAACTCACATTTCCTATGGAACTTTGGAACATGTGACATGTGACAATATGCCAAAAACAAACAACAACGTAGAGGTTTTCACGACACAATACAAAGCTCACTTACAAACATGCGTCTTAGTATTTGGAAACTGATACTTCTCTTAATGAAGGAAGTAAATTTAGTGAAATAGAGAAAGTATAATGCTGAACAAGAAGATGAATCAACAAGCAAAAAAATACATAAAGTTATAGGATGTTATGAACAAAAGACCTAGAAGACAAGTACTTAGGTACAACCCACGAAAGATCAATAAAATCAGTTATTTGCACAGTACTGCCATGAATCTGTAACATTTTCAATGTATTCAAATATTTTGTGTTTCACAATATAGTTTTTATTCATTTTCCATGCTTCATTATATCTTTTTAATGTCTCTCTTTCATTTTTCATTATTTTATTATTATTATTATTTTTGTGGTATGCAGGCCTCTCACTGTTGTGGACTCTCCCTCCGCGGAGCACAGGCTCCGGACGCGCAGGCCCAGCGGCCATGGCTCACGGGCCCAGCCGCTCCGCGGCATGTGGGATCCTCCCGGACCGGGACACGAACCCGCGTCCCCTGCATTGGCAGGCGGACTCCCAACCACTGTGCCACCAGGGAAGACCTCCATCATGTTTTAACAGCAAAACTGCCCTAAAATTGATTAGTTATGTGGCAAAAATGTTTGTGGCAAAAATTTCTATGGCAAAGATGCTTCCAACGAAAATACTGAACATAATATTAAAGATGTGGACTCTTAAGCACAAAAAGTTTAAGTAGCACCTTGCCCAAGCTAGAAGTTCGGAAACTAGGACATTTTTTCGAAATGAAAAAAAAAAATCCTTGGGTCAAAATTAATACATAATGATCTGAACAGATTATAATAGAAAACAACAGTTCTCCTAGCCCCAGCCTACAATTAATATGGAATGCTCATTACCTAATTTCAATTTTCTTCTGATTTAGTTTTGCTTTCCCCCACAGGAGATGTTCAGTAAATAAATATTTTTTGGTGTTAAGTAACATCTTAAAGCACAAAACCATATTGTTAAAAAAATCATTTTTGAAAACAATCTTCTAAGACTGTGTTAAAGTTCCATTTTCCTGCTTTACCGCATGGAATGTCATGATCGCATTGACACAATGGCTTCAGAGACTTCATTACAAACATCAAGTAAGCAAAGTATATAATATAGTAAGACCCTCAAATTTTTTTGAAAAATTTTCCTGAATTTTCAAGATTTTGGTTACTTTCTACTTGATTTTTCAGTTGAAGCAAAGTGGAAATAAAAAGAAAAGGGATTTTGATTGTGCTTTTGTTCAACACACTGAAAGTCTCAGTATCCTTTGCTCTTCCAGTTGATCCACTTTCTGAATCTTTGTGGCTACTTCACTATTGCCCCTTTTGTTACAGTAAGTAGGTTACGAAGCTTTCATTCCTCCCTTTGTATAAACTGTGTGCAAACTCTACTTTTCACTTCTTCTACATACTAGTTAAAACTTGAAGCCAACTGAAGTCCACTAGAGAAAGAGAAATAAATAATCTCTATGCCAGAATAATGTCAAAAACTTTATGACATTTTGTTTTGCTTTGTTTTTAGGTTTGATTCATAAAAATTCCAGACAGTTTTGGGACAAATCTGTATATTTTAACCTTTTCCTCCCAAAACTAAAAAAAAAAAAAACTGGAACAAAAAGAAATGCCTCTGTCCCAAATGAAAAGATCATTTAAGGACAAGGTAAGGACAAACAGAGGAAAAGAAAAAGAGATACATCAGTCCATTAACATAGAAGAAGCAAGTGAAATAATGTGCCACAGTGAATGTGCCACGAGGGAACAGAGGGGAAGACCTCTCTGTTAACACAGAATAGAGCAAGCAGCTTGACACCAGAAATACACTGAGATGAACAGAAATGAAATAGATCATGTCCCTACTCCTAACCTTAACCATACACAAAACCCTCATCATAATTCCTTACACAATAACCCTTCATTCTAACCCTGACAGAAATGCCAGCTTCCTGAATTGGAACACTGACTTCCCAAACAGATGTCAGACATTAGCCACTGGCCTTAGCTGCCATCAATATTAATCAGCTAATCTTAACATTAGCAAAACATTAGCATCTTAAGGCTGAACTTGTGCTACTATTTTGTGGAGGACAATTATTAGCAAATTAAAATAATTAGGATGATGTCAGCACACATATTGTCAATTACAATAATCTTTTAAAAAAGAAAACACAGATGTCTCTCCTTGTTTTATTAAGGGCATTATTGTCACTTAGAGTTTAAAGGCTTGAATTTCCCAAATACATGGTAATGACATGTATAACATTTCTTTCCCTCAATCAGTAAGAAGAGACTTTCTTAAACTATTAATCATCTTTGATAATCAAGAGGCTTTCAATTACTAATTTACTAATGGTTATTATTTATGTATAGAGATTTCTAAAAATTATAGCACTATAGCAAGAATAATTTCATTGGCATAAAATTTGCTAAACCATTTGTGTATATACTGGGTTTTTCTATCCTTTTGTTAGTAGTTGGACAACTACATAAAAATTGTTCTAAACTTTTAAGTAAAATATTTTTAAAAGTGAAAGCATTTCATGGTACAAATATGGAAATTTTTATCTTTCTTAATTTTTACATCAAAATGGCTGAAATGCTGCCTTTTGTCTGGTCTAGCATGTCTGAGTCTACAACACAGGGGTTTGTCAAGCCCATTAAATTTTGTGCTTTTTCATCTCTTCATACAATACCACATATATCTCCATGGACAATTAAGCATTAACAAGCATTTTTGTGGTTATTGCTGTTAAAGGCAACAACAATCATAGCAAATTATTTCCTCTCATGACGCACCCAGAGTCAGTTCCTGGTGCAATTCTCAAACACACCCCTTAGGGGCTGGATTAAAGAAATAGCCCTTGTTATTTGGAACTTCAAAATGTAATTAAATCATAAACAGTTACGTTTATTCACATGACAAATATGTACCAAATGCCTACTATGTGCTATATACTGTGCTAGGCTCTGGAGATACACCATTTATTAGGACAAACATCCTGCCTTTACAGGACTTAGTCTATATACCGAGTACAAATTAAACACAAATGGATCCCTGATATCTACCATTCTGAACGGGTCTCTGTTAGGAATAATATAAGAAAAAGCAGATGTAGAAGGAGTGTGAACAAAGCTTGTATACTGGGAAGCAAAAAGGATGAAAGGGGCTGATAGCTCAGAATGAAAAAAAAAAGAAAAAAAAAGGATGGAAGATGGTGGTAAATTAGTGAATATTCATGGATCTATTCCAGGCACAGAGCAATCTACTCAAATCAGAACAAGGTTTTGGAATAAAATGAAGGTGAAGTTATAAGAGAAAGGACAGAGTAAGGAGGCTTTGGGGTTCTCTGCCACAATGAAGTTTTGGGCCTCCCATGGTTTTCACTTATGCTAAAAATGCAGCCTCAATTACCAGAGTGATAATTGAGAATTGGTTTCATCCATAAGCATTGCAAGAGTCATTAAGAATGGTCACAGTCACAGGATGGTAGCAATACTAATTTGGTCCCAAGAATACAGCAAAAGCTAATGGGCTATCTATAGAGTACGTCACCTACATCTGTGTACCTAAGCTGAATATTTAGAAGTAAAATAGACACATTGTAGCTTTGGCACTGCTTTATTCTGTTTCCTTTATAAGGATTCGATTTCAAATTGGAGTACAAAGATGGTAAGAGAAAGGGAACTTTGGGATTTTTCAGGCAATAAGAAAACGTAGGTTTATGTAACAGTATACCAATTTATTACACACATGCCAATAAATTTTCTACTCCTGAAGTATTTTCATTTGTAACATGTATAATGTTTATACATGTTTATTTACTTTTACTCCCAAACTGGTAATCTTCCCGGGAGGGAAATACTTAGAATATTTGCCTGCTCTTATAACTGTTTTGACGTATCGAATGTATACTAATAAGCACATACCTATAAAGGCAGATTTTATAAGTCATGCTGGGTTATATGGACATTAGTCAAAAGACCTAAATCAAATCAGGATTCAGAAGTTCTTAAAAAATAGGGAATAAAGTAATCTAACTTAACTTTTCTGAGAAGCACACATTCATCATGCCAATGTTCTCATAAAAGTGCCAGGCTACGGATGCTGAGAAATTCTAATCTCACAAGAAAGACAAAAGGAATATTCAGACCTGTTCTGCTTTCTGCATTCTTTATGAAGTATTTCACAATCATCTGTGTGTTTTTCAAGAATGCAAGTATACAGAGTTACCTGATGGCAGATCTGTTCAAACAAAAGATGGCTATCTTCTACTAGGGTATATGCAGGGTGACTTCTTAATTCACCACAACACATTTAAGAGTCAAAGAAATAAAAATACTTTTTTGACTTTCCATATCTTCAGGATAGAGAAAAATAATTACTCCAAAATACTTAACTAGCAGCACAGAAATGTGATCTATATACCCTAGAAGTAGATAAAGAAGTATTCCTTGGAAAGACTTCAGTGTAAACAGCCTGCCAAATCTGGTAAGTCGACTCGGGGTAAGGCTAATGGAACTGAATTGGTAAATAACAACTGTCCATCTGTCTGTGCTACTTTGCCAGATAAACAGAAGAGCCTGGCCTGCTTCCCACTATACCTCTACATTTTCTATCTTTTAGGCTAGAAACACAGGGACTCAAACAGACATCTAAATACTGCATGGGTATCTCATTTTGAAGAATTCATTCATAGATTTAGTCAACACGTATTTAATGAGTACTAATTATGTGCCTGGCACTGTGCTAGACCATGGGTATGGAACTGTGATTAAGACAGCCATACATTCTCCTTTCCTGGATGTTACACTCTACTTAACAGAGTTAACAAATTATACTTAGTAAAACATGGTTGAATGTCTACATGAATTTATCTCATCGTTTGTCCCAGGCTCCACCAAAGTGATGGTAAATGATTATAAACGTGAAGACAGAAAGTAAGAGAATAGAAAACAGCATACAATCTATATCTACTTGTTAGACAGCAGAAAGCAAGAGGAGAAGTGATAACTGGCTTTTAAAAAGTAAAAGAAATAATAATATAAACGTCTATGGGACAAGAGAATCCAAGGGCCTGGCTCTCCTCTTGGAGGAAATGAGCTGGAGTCTCTGGACTCGTGGTCATCGGCCCAGTTAAGGACAGATTTCAGGAGCAGGGCCGAAAACAGAGATAAACTGTACAGCTACATTGTGAACTGCAGAATGCTAGTTTCTCTTTCCCTAACCTACCAGAATCCTGGCAGCCAGTCATAATCCCCCCTCCCTACACCTGATCAATCTCACCAATCTAACCAACACACACTCAGAAAGTGGACTGAAAGATTATTTGACATGAAACTAAATGGCACATGGGAAACAAAAAATTAAAACAGATTCACACAGAATTTGAGTGTCCTCAATAAAAAAGATGACACAACACTTTGCAATTCTACCGAAAAGCTCCACCATCACAAAGACCCATCTCATCCAAACAGAGCTTCCATCAGTAAAATACCGAACATGAAAGAAAAGACCCCCAAATAAACAACAAACTGAATAAAAAACCCGTAACACAAAGAATAAAAATTCACAGATAGATCCTCATTGTCCTCAGAAGAAGAGATGAAAATGAAACTATAAAATAAAAACATGACTTGATTTATAAGAAACAGTCAAATAAGAAGGAATACTGGAAAAATTAAAGATAAAACTGACAATTTTTTAAAATATTAGTGGCATGTTTAGAAGATAAAGTCAAGAAAATGTTCCAGAGATAAACAAACACATGAAAGGATGCTCAACATCATTAATCATTAGAGAAATGCAAATCAAAACTACAATGAGATATCATCTCACACCAGTCAGAATGGCCATCATCAAAAAATCTACAAACAATAAATGCTGGAGAGGGTGTGGAGAAAAGGGAACCCTCTTGCACTGTTGGTGGGAATGTAAATTGATACAGCCACTATGGAGAACAGTATGTATGTTCCCTAAAAAACTAAAAATAGAACTACCATATGACCCAGCAATCCCACTACTGGGCATACACCCTGAGAAAATCATAATTCAAAATGAGTCATGTACCACAATGTTCACTGCAGCACTATTTACAATAGTCAGGACATGGAAGCAATTTAAGTGTCTATCAACAGATGAATGGATAAAGAAGATGTGGCACATATATACAATGGAATATTACTCAGCTATAAAAAGAAATGAAATTGAGTTATTTGTAGTGAGGTGGATGGACCTAGAGTCTGTCATACATAGTGAAGTAAGTCAGAAAGAGAAAAACAAATACCGTATGCTAACACATATATATGGAATCTAAGGAAAAAATGGTCATGAAGAACCTAGGGGCAAGATGAGAATAAAGATGCAGACCTAGTAGAGAATGGACTTGAGGATACAGGGAGGGGGAAGGGTAAGCTGGGACAAAGTGAGAGAGTGGCATGGACATATATACACTACCAAATGTAAAATAGATAGCTAGTGGGAAGTAGCCACATAGCACAGGGAGATCAGCTCGGTGCTTTGTGACCACCTAGAGGAGTAGGATAGGGAGGGTGGGAGGGAAGGAGATGCAAGAGGGAAGAGATATGGGGACATATATATATGTATAACTGATTCACTTTGTTATATAAAGCGGAAACTAACACACCTCTGTAAAGCAATTATACTCCAATAAAGATGTTAAAAAAAAAAAAGAGAAAAGATGAATCAATCGAGAAAGTATAACATTTAAATGACAAGAGTTCTAAAAAGAGCAAATAAACAAAACAGAAAGGGGTAATTACACAACACAAAAAATAATAATGTAAGAAAATTCCTAGAAATAAAGAATTTGTATCTCCAGAACAAAAGGGTCTCTCATGAACTCAACACAATAAATGAGAAAAGATTCCTAAGAATGTCCATCATTGTGAAATTTCAAATCCTTGAGTTTAGAGAAGTTTCTCAAGTGTTCCACAGAGGGGGAAAAAAATGTATGTTCTCAAACAAATGAACATTCTAGGAAAAACAATTTTTAACCCAAACATTCTGTATTTTTCAGCTTTCCACAATAATGCCCCATTACAAGCTATGCCATAATTCAGTGGCTTACAGAAACAAATATTTGTTTTTCACCCATGCTTCTGCAGATTGTCTAGGGTTAAGTTCTTCTAAGCTAGCTGGCTCAGCTGGGGTTGTCTCACATGTCTCTCACATTTGAGAGGATAAGGCCAACCAAGGCATGTTTTTCTCAAGGAAACACAACAGAAGTTCACTCTACAAGCAAGTTTAAATCCTTTGCTTGAGTCATATCTGCTAAAACACAATTGGCCAAAGCAAGGCACATGACCAAGTCCTGCATTAGTGACACAGAGAAATAAACTCTGCTTCTAATGGCAGGGACTGCAAAGTCACACAACAAAAGGCTCATGTATATGGAGGTATGAAGCACTGTAGACAATAGTGCACTTTATCTTACTAGCTGAAATAGGAAGATATGAAAGCTCTCAAAAATTTGTTCTTTCTATTCTAGAATACTGGTTTTCAATGGTAGTTCCAGAATCAGAAGCATCACGTGGGAACTGGCTAAAAAAGCAAATTCACTCTCTCTACTCCAGAAATAAGGAATCAGAAACGCTGGGGGTGTAACCTAGCAATGTGTGTTTTAAAAATACCCCTGTGTGATTCTGAGACACACTAAAGACTGAGAGACACTGTGCTAGAAGATGGTTTTGGCAAACATAAAGAGGAGGCAGGATTCAGAAAGGGGAGAATACAAGATACGAGAGAGGAGAGAGATGCACGAATATCATCTCTACATCAGATCTAGACTCCAACAAATACATACTGGAAACACTTGGGCAAAAATATATCCAGGAAGAGTAAATCTAGTAGACTGACAGAGAGATTGATGCATTTGGAGAAAAATACTCATTTATATATATAGAAAACTAATGTAAATGAAGCAATTATTAATTACAGTGTGTGAGGGATGAAGGGAGGTAATGGGAGAGAAAAGGCCTTCAAAGCATACCACATCATTTGAAAGTGAACTGTATTTACAGTTATCACAATGAGAATAGATTGTTTATCTACTAACAAATTTAGAGTTATTTAGATCAAAAAGGTAAGAGATGGTAGAGCAGAGATGTGAGTGTGGGTTGAGAGCTAAATCTTCATCTATGGTAACAGGGAATCAATAATTACTAAAATTAGTAAATAAAGTAACTGAAATATAATCCCATTATTTTAAAAATATGTAAGTAAATTCTACAAAAAAAGAAAACTAAAAAAAAGAGTTGGAAATGTGATATCATCTGGGTAGTAATTCTGGAGGATAAAAAGACAAAATGCTGATGACTGACCTTTTTGACACAAACTCATGTAATATCATTTTAATTAAAAAAATAAGTACCTGTATGGATTTGACAAAATTAGAAACTAATTTAAAATAATGAGAACCACTGAATTACATTTTAATCTGTACAAAGAAACAAAGTTCAGCACACTGTGAGACTGAAGAAAATTCCAGAGAGGGTTGAGCCCAAAACCTTAGAGTTGTCCCAGACTCTCATATTCTGTACGCAAGCCATCAGCAATTCCTAATGACTTAAAGTTTAAAGTCTATCCCAAATCTGACCATTTCTTAACTGCACTGCAGCCAGCCACCAATTCTTATTTGGATTTTTTTCAATAGCCTTGGAACCAATAACCCTAACTCTCTTAACTCTGTTTTGCAAGCTCTCTCCTCCCTGGGCAAACTTATCCCTCCTCTATTGTCTCTCTCCCATGTGCTCCTCTGAGAAGAGAAAAAAGGCACAGGGCATATTTGGCTTTACTTGTTCTCTTTGGGCTGCTCTACTTGACATTCTCCATTTTCATCCTGATCCTGCTCTCCTCAGGCCCCCAGGACCTGCTTTCCCTAGAGACAGTTCTATGGTTTACTTTTTCTGCCAATGCTCTTAAAGCTCAAAAATATGAGTTAAAATCCTGCTTTTGTCTGAACAGGTTAATGTTTGGAAGCCTTATACTCTTTCTTAGCTAGATTATCCCAATGTACACACTCAGTGGGGGTGCAGAAGGGAGTACATTTGAACATAGGGCAATCTGATTTAACAGTGTGATTAATAGCATACATATTTTTATCTCCATTGTTCTGAAACCTCTGTCCATCTCTGTTCCAAACATGTGTGATTAATTATCACCTTTAAACCACAATAGATATTAATTGCCATGTTTGCCAGTTAAACTACCATATTGTTAATATTCTCAGTAAGGTAGAGGCAACAGTAACAATTAAAAACAATTTCCAAAAAGCCTCATAAAGGTACAACTTTTATGTGAGTTTATTTTACATGGTCATTTTCTTCTATTCAATAATTATGTGTTTTGAAACATTAGTTTATCCATTTTATGCTTTGCTAAATAATGAGGGTTTATTTAAATAAAATTAACTTATAAATAAGTAATATTAGCTAAATAACCATAAAAATTCCTAAAACACAAGTATAGTAGAAAATGTAAAGCAGGAAGGAAACTGATGCCTAATCCTTCCCGGCGTTTTCAATTTGCTGATGATAATGATGACAATTGATTAAAATTCAACAATATACCAGACTGTTTTAAATGAAAGAAATTATGTTATTTTGTGAAATTCTCACAACCCTATGTGTAATTCTCATGATTTTGTGAAAAAACTACATCCAAAGGTAGCAAGTAATCTGCTTGAAGTTCCAAAGTAGCTAATAGTAAATTTTAAGCACTGCAATATTCAGGAAAGAATAAAAGAAGATATGAAGGCACTGGGTCAAGATTGGTAGGGATATAATGAGAAAACTTGGTGAAGAGAAATTATACAGAAAAGAAAAACAAGTGCAAGAGAAATCTTTTGCTTTCAGTGCATTTCTTTTTTAATCTGGTAATCCCTAGCTATGTCCTGTATAAATAATTTTGGGGGAAAAATGAGAGAGAAAAAATGGAAATATTTGCGTATTGAAGATTTCCAGATAATTAAGCAGAAGAAATAATTTTTAGATCACCACATTGCAACCACTAGTATAATAACTGCTTTAAAATATGATTGTCAAAAGATATAAAACCGGGGCTTCCCTGGTGGCGCAGTGGTTGAGAGTCCGCCTGCCGATGCCGGGGACACGGGTTCGTGCCCTGGTCCGGGAAGATCCCACGTGCCGCGGAGCGGCTGGGCCCGTGAGCCATGGCCGCTGAGCCTGCGTGTCCGGAGCCTGTGCTCCGCAACGGGAGAGGCCACAACAGTGAGAGGCCCGCGTACCGCAAAAAAAAAAAAAAAAAGATATAAAACCATCTCATGAACCATTATGGGAGGAGGCAGGGAGATGGAAAAAAATACTCACATTTTTCAAAATGATATGAACAAGGAGATTTTGCAGTTACCAGCCCCAACCAAGTGGCTTAACTTATCATCCCCAATATTAAGAGTCTAACATTACCTACTGCTAAGAAGCAACCAGAACTATACAGTATGACTCATGTAGCGTTCTTATAGAGGAAAAAAACCTAATTAGAAAACAAAACCAAATAGAAAAACAAAAGCAAAATCAGAACATTTTACAAGTCAACTAGTCCAGACTCCTCAAAATAGTAAAGATCATGAAAAACAAATAAACAAAGAGGTGAGAAGAACCCTCTTGATTAAAAGACACTAAAGAGACAAAACAATCTGAAGCAATATGTAATATGCTTCAATATGTCCAGTCCAGACTGGACTCTGGAATTTTTTAAAAAAGGCAGTTATAAATTAGTTCCTCAACTTTTCTTTAGGTTTAAAACTTTATTAAATAAAAGGTTGGGGAACTAATTTATTGAAAATTGGTTGATGAACACAAATTTATTGATAACCAATTATTAAAAAATAACCATTCTAAAGACAGTGTTGAAAAAGTCCATGAGAATCCAGGCAATCCTACACTAAACACTTTATTTGGCTTCCAGTGTCAAACTGAACTGACCACAATAGGAGTTAGAAGAAAAGGAAGTGTTTAAAAACTCTGAGGGTAAGTCATTCAAACTTTTGAAAGCAATTTCAGACATATACTTGATTTACTGACTTTGAAATTCACAACATTACAAAGAAACACACTCACTACACTAGGAAGATCAAGCTCAAGATATCAAGTGACATTTTGGGTTTCTTACCCCAAGAAACCTCAGTTTAGGTAAAGCTGTCTACTGGATATCCAGCTGTGCTCTCTAGTTCATATCTTCCCTAAGGGTGATGAGACAACTGTGCCTTAGTTAAAAACTCCATTCCTGGGGCAAGAGATTCTAGCTATTCTACTTTGGATTATGATACATTTAAGAGAATTTTTTTCTTTCTTTCTTTTTTTGCGGTACGCGGGCCTCTCACTGTTGTGGCCTCTCCCGTTGCGGAGCACAGGCTCCGGACGCGCAGGCTCAGCAGCCACGGCTCACGAGCCTAGCCGCTCCGCGGCATGTGGGATCTTCCCGGACCGGGGCATGAACCCGTGTCCCCGGCATCGGCAGGCGGACTCTCAACCACTGCGCCACCAGGGAAGCCCCCATTTAAGAGATTTTGATAATGATTTTAACTGAGTATTTAGATAGAATTAGACAAACCAATTATTTTTAATATTGAAGAGTTAAGATTATAAAACAAGTACAAAGAACTTTAGAAGCATCAAAGTAAGCTGTGTCTCTATTTAAGGACGATGCCAATCCCCTAACTTCAACAACATTGCTCTTTTCAACACTGCCTATGACCAGCCCCACTTGACTTTAGTCTTAACGATTCAGAGCTGTCACACCAGTTTATTCCTTTAACATAGTATTCTGAAAAACATTTCTAGCCACATAGGTCAGTGGGCCGACAAAGGCCCAAGTTAACTCCCTAAGCAGTGATATCCTATCTCCATTTCCTTACTGAGCCCTGCACCCCTCACTCTACTACAATCTGCCTTCTATTCCTGCATTCTTAAAATTGTTTGCCATAAATTCAAAAATATCCTTCAACCTGCCAAATAAAATGGACACTTTTAATTCTTATCTTACTACACCTCCCAAATTGCCTATTTTACTTTGACCACATACTTCTTATTGAGATGACTACGTATTCCTTTAGTTCCTGTGGCACCATATTCTTTGATGATGAAAATAGTTCAAATCTCTGCCACAACTGGCTGGCAATGAAGTGACAGTCAAGGAGCCCAATTTACAAGACTAGATAGAATTTTACAGGACATGCTAAGCAAAACAAAAAGATGAATTTATTTTTTTCCTCCTATCATTTAACAACTACATAGCATAACTATAACTAATCAGCATATTACATTTGAGATGGTGGGACCTCTGTCTGGAGTAGTTTTGGAAGAACTGGAGGAATAATCATATCACTTGGAAATCATGGACTCTGAGAAAAGTCATCCTATGATAGCAAATGTGGAAGTAATTTCTGGGAGTTACTCTCAAATGCCTCCTTTTGGGAATGAAGTGAATGTGTGTGTGTCTTAGTCATGTTAGGCAGGACAACTTTGGAACTGAGGACATTGTATTATTTGTTTCAGCTAAAGTATGGAATGTTTGAATTAGTACAATCATTCTGAAAGTCAGGTTTCTTAACTTGGTTTAAAAAGACAGTTTAGCATCAAACTACTTAAGTTGGATAAACACACACTTCCTGACCTACCAATTCTACTCCCCCAAATATAGTACCCGAGAAAAATATATGCATGTGTATACCAAGAGACATAATAAAAATGTTCTTAGCAGCATTATTTGTGATAGTTCCAAAATACAAACAACCTAATGTCCATCAATATTAAAATAAAGACATTATAGCATACTCGTACCATGGAATAGTATTATAATAAAAGTGAATTGCAGTAACTTAAAACAACATATACGAATATCAAAAATATTGTTGTGTGAAAGAAACCAGGCCAAGAAAATACGTTATGTTTCCATTTATATGTTCTTCAAACTAGACAAAACCATAATAAATAGTGTTTATAGATATATACTTTGATGGTAAAACTTTGAGGGAAAGCAAGTAACTTATTGGCACAGAAGTCAGTATAGAGAGTGTCTTCAAGGCAGCAATAGATAGAGATGAGAAGAGGCACAATGGAGGCTTATAGACTCTGAAAATGTTTTTATTTCCTGACCTAGAGTTTATCTGGATGTTCATTTAGTGACAACTCATTAAACTGTACTATAGGGGGAGCATTTTTCTATAAATATGTTATATTTCACAACCCAAGTTTTCAAACATGGTTCCATTTATTCTTTTTCCTTATTTTTCATATAAAGATTAAAAAGAGTTGAATAAAGATAAGATTTATTTATGATTCTTAACGGAAATGCCTGAGGAACTCTATTTGTATCAAAGAAGCCAGTGGAATACAATCTTTGGTTACTTCTATGTGGTTATGTTAGACAGTCTCTGCCAATTTCTTAACAATTATTTCTAAATTCCAAAGGAAGACATTTTCAAAATTTTCAAATATATTCACTATTTATAGAATATGTTAATTATTTTTGAGCTATTTCTAGATTTCTCAAAGTATTTTAACCATGTTTTAAAAGATGTAATAGGTTTGCAACAAATGTTTTTTTATCAAAATATAAGAAGCCTCACAAATAAATGCAAACTTGGGAAAAGTATAGTATGTCATTGAAGAACCCGAATTTATTATATTTAAAATATTATAGGTTCATTATTTAAGTCAACTGATATGAGACTGACAAAGTCTCATATAACAATACTTTATAACTGAACTGCATCATTTGTATATATGTAAATTATAAAAGTATAAAACTGTCCCCTTTGGATGAATATTCCTCTAAAAATACGAAATTTCAGATTGATTTTTAGCTAGGTTATGAGTAAGCAAATGCCTATATGAAATATGAATTATTGGTGTTTGAATTAATATTCTGACTCATCAAGGAATGTATTCTTCATCACCATAGGATTTGGTTACAACCTTTACTTTAGTATGAAAGACACAATGCACAAGAGTGTTTTACTTTGAGCTAGTAAATGCAATTAGTAAGCAATTAACCAACAAGAATTTATGGATGATAACTATTTCTGTTTAAGTAAACATAACACTTGAGTAACTATATATTTACACACACACACACACACACACACACACACACATACATACATAAATACTTGGGTAACTACATATATACATATAAATTGTAAGCTAGAGATAGTAAGAAATTTGCCTCTTTTAAGTTGATATCCCTAACTGGAAGTAATTCAATAAAAATTAACTTTTTTCTTATTAAGTTAGGAAGAAAACCTCCAACAAAGTGATGAATATTTTATTGACTAGAATTATTTTTCTTAGTAATGAGCAGTGTTCTATGAAAATGAGGATTTATTATGTAACCAATTATTTAAAAAATTAAGCCAATTACCAAACACAATTTTCCATGTTAAACATTAATTAAATTCTGTAGTATTTTTAATAAGTGTAATATAGAAAAAAATGAATTAAAAGAAAAGGTCAATTTAACCTATTAATCAAAATAGAATTTATCATTTTATATAGATATATTTTTATCAGAAAAGTGTTATACAGGATAAATTACTTTTGCATTATTTTAAGGGCTAATTCCTTATCTTAAGTTTTAATCATATTTTATGCAATAGAGAAACTGAGATTTTTGTAATTAATATTTAGTTGACAGCAACTAAATATTACATGGAGTAATATGGTAGAAAGATGATCACTGATGACAGGAGGAACATGAACACTAAATCAAAATTGTATACTCAGGTTAGTGAAAAATATGACAATTATAAAGGTCAAAGATTATGTTTCTGGAATAATGCATATGAATATAGCCATACATATATATGTACATAATACAAATATATATACAAATTCACATATATGCACCCAGAAATTAGATAGCCTATGAAAATAAGTATTAAAAAACTAAGATCAGAATCAGTGGTTCTCAATTCTGACCATTAGAAATAATTTAGGAGTTAAAAATTATGGGCCTCACCCCAATATTTCTGCTTTAATTGATCTCTAGGAGGGCCTGGTGAATTGGTATGTTTTAGAAGCCCCCATCTCACAGTTTCAAATTCACAGGATAAAGATTATGATTGATTCATTGAGTCAGCTGCTCATCTCTATTCCATTAAACTGGAGCCAAGGGCAGCCTGACTCTTTTGGCTGTCCACCCCACAGAAGTAGTGGCAAAATGGATATGGATAACGCAGTCATAGGATGTCTGCTATATCACCAAAAAAAAGCAATCACTCTACCTATGTGTGAGAAAAGCAAACAAATAAAAGCAAACATAAAGAGAAACAGAATTGATTATAAACACCACACACAAACTAGAAGAATAAACCTTTGTACTATTCCTGCTTTTGAAGTAACTAGACAGGTGACCTCAAAGCAATCCCTAAATGAACCGCAGTTATTTCATGTAGAAAATAGGCCTCCAGAGATTGCTAAGGTGATCACCACCTGAGACTTCCACTGATTTAATAATCCTACAGCAGAGAAAGATGAAAATGTTACCAAGCTGATGACTTTTGACAAGGAGGAAACTGAAGCTCTGTGGGTATAAAAGTGCAAGACAAAGTAAGTTCTATCAGCTTGCTTTTCTACACCATACCTGTGGCACAATGGGAATGAAAGGACAATATTTTGGAGGGGAGAGGTTTTGATTTTGGAAACATAGACATTTCATTGTATAGCTCAATGGTCTAACTCTTCCCCAGCAACTTTAATGTTATGTAGCTGTTTGTCAGTTTTAATTCCTAGTACTGAGTTGGCTTTCAGCAGATTTGAACCACTTTAGAAATTAGTAGCTTCTAAAGGGAGATGAATGACAATTTTGTTATCCTCTCTGAGACCAAATTAACATGGAAAAATGGCTGGTTTCAGTAAAATAAGAAAAAAAATTAATCTATCAAAAATTGGATTGACTTAATACACAATGGGAATGTTACTGGGGATATTCTCTTAGATGTTAATCAGCAACATTCAAATACCATGCAATACTTTGCTAATTAGAAACTTTAGGGACAGGAATTAAAGTGTGATAAGATCCACCTGTAACTGGCATAAAGAAACAGATGTGGATAGGAGTAGGGGGGGAACGGCTAGAAACTTTTGAATCAATTAAGATTGAATATTTAAATCTCACTGAAGTTCTAATACTTTGGAATAGTAAATAAATGTTTGTTTACTAAATAATAGATAATGAGTGCATTTACAAGAGAATAATAACTTGGCAACTTAATTTTTGGAACTTAAGAACTAAGTGATGGAGTTGAGAGAGGAGTTGGTAGGATATTGCAAAGATCACACTCGGTCTCCTGAAGTTGATTATTGAATACAAGATACATTCCGAATTAATAAAATTTATTGCAGATTTCAATATGGAGGCAGAAATGGGAATGAGTCAATTACGAGTGACAAAAGGCTTCATTTTCAATGATTTTGTTCTTTGAAAATTTGGACCATGTTATTATTTTCCATTCATAATGTTTATATTTTAAAGAAACACAAAAGCAATTAAAATTAAAAATCTCCATCTGAATTTCACATATTTTTTAATAATCAGATACATGTGTAAATTAGGTAAACTCTTCTGCTACAGTTAGAGGAAAAATATAAATTTTGGTATTCAAATGTAATTAAGATAAAGACTAAAAATTGTTGATATAAATCTTACCAAAGGAATTAAAACATTAGACCAATTTGCACTGTAGAAATTCTGAGGCACCTACATATGGAATATGAACAGGAAAACAACTTTTAAATAGAACCTGATTAAATTTTCTTTCTGGAAGTTAATTAATGGAGTATAATTAGGAGCAAACCAGTTGTTGAGTGATACACTCTTATGCTTTTGTTTCAAAAAAGAGAGAAAATATATAACTGACCATTCTCTTCTATTTACCAGCAGTCCCTAAAAGCCCCTCACCAGCCTGTGGCTTATCCGGTAGGTGTTCTTTGTATAAGTTGGCCCCGTCAACAAGCTATGGCCAAGATATGACAAGACAGGTTAATCCAGTGAATAATTCAGTATAGCAGGTAAATGACTTGCATGTGCAGAATTCTGGCTTTCCCTATCCCAAGGAATATCCCATATTATCCCTATCCCATATTATCATGTATTATCTCCTAAAAAAATTAAATCTAAAAACTACCTGGATTCTTATGCTTGGTATTAGATTTCCCTGTTTTCATATGGAAATGCCATTATCCTAACATAATTCATTAAAAAAGATCAACATTTCCCTGTTGTTCTGCAGAGCCAACTTTGTAACCAAATGTCCACAAAAACATGTTTTTTCTGCTCTTTTACTTCTTTTGATCTATTTTCCAACTCTTGTAATAATATCAGTCTTACTGCAGTAGAAATAGCAGTATCTTGATAGCTGACAGAGCAAGTCCTTCCTATCTGTTCTTCAAGTGCCTTTGTCATTTTGGGACCTTTTATTTCTACATAAATTTTATAATCAATCTCTACCCCAACAAAAGAAGTTAGGGTTTGGACTGCGATAACTTAGATTTTTTTCAATACTGAATCCTCCAACCCATGAACTAGATTTTCCTCTATTTTTTTAGTTTACTCCTTTTTTACTTTTTCTCAACACTGCTTTTAGTTTTCTATATACAAATCTTACACGTTCCAATATATTTTGCATTATTTATGTTGTTAAAATATAACCTTTTATTTCATTTTCCAAATTGTTATTGTTGTTATGTGGATATACACTGGCTAAACTCATTTGTTAATTCTAATTGTTTATATTTAGATTCTCTGGGGTTTTCTATGTACACAATCATATTAAATGCAAATAATCATAATTTCATAGTTTCCTTCTCAATATCTACATTTTATTTGTCTCATCTTAATATAGTGTAGAGACTTCCAAAATAATGTTGACTAGAAGGGAAAATAGAAAACACTTCATCAGATCTAAAAAGAAAAGCTTCTAATATTTCTCCTTTACCCTGTTATCTGCTGAAGGTCTTTGGAGATACTGCTTATGAGATTAAGAAAATTTCCTTTATTCCTAGTTAACTAGTAGTTTTATTTTAATGAATGAATTTAAATTCTACTGAAAGCTTTTTTTCCCATGTCTACTGTGTAGATCATGTGATTTTTCTCATTTATTCTATTAATGTGGTGAATTCCAATCTCATTTAGAATTTTTGTTTCAGGATTTGAGATTGATCTGTACTTAAGATGTTATCAAATTTTACTGTCAAATTTTTTCTGGTTTCATGAAACAAGTTGGAAAGTATTCCAGTTTTTAGCAAAACTCACCCATTTGAGACTGAAAGGTTTGAGTATGTGTTTAAGTATATAAAGAAAGGTAATTGTATACTCAATTTTATTAGTAATTATTCAGATTTTCTACTTCTATGTTAGTTTTAGCAGTTTTAGTTTACTAAGAATTTGCTTATTTCCTCAACATTTTCCAATACATATTCATAAAGTTGTTCATAATATCCTCTTGTTACCTTTTTAGAGTCTCCAGATCTGTAGTAATGTTCCCTTTTTATATTTAGGCTATTTGTGTTTTCTTTTTTTTTTTAATTTAACCATGTCCATATTTTTTTTAATTGAAGTATAGTTGATATATAATATTTTTAAGTTACAGGTGTACAATATAATGGTTCACAATTTTTAAAGGTTATACTCCATTTATAGTTATAAAATATTGGCTATATTCCCTTTGCTGTACAATATATCCTTGTAGATTATTTTATATGTAATAGTTAGTACCCATTAATCCCCTACTCTTATATTGCCCCTCCCCCTTCCCTCTCCCCAGTGGTAACCACTAGTTTGTTCTCTGTATCTTTGAGTCTTTCTTTTTTGGTTATATATACTAGTTTGTTGTATATTTAGATTCCATATATAAACGGTACCATATAATATTGGCCATTCTCTGACTTATTTCACTTAGCATAATACACTCCAAGTCCATCCATGTTGCTGCAAACAACAAAATTTCATTCTTCTTTATGGCTGAGTAGTATTCCACTGTGTGTGTGTGTGTGTGTGTGTGTGTGTGTGTGTGTGTGTACATTTACACCATATCTTCTTTATCCATTCATCTGTTGACGGACACTTAGGTTGCTTCCATATCTTGGCAACTGTAAATAATGTTGCTATGAACATTGGGGTGCATGTATAAGTAGTGCTGGGAACACTGGACAGCTACACGTAAAACAATGAAATTAGAACATTCTCTAACACCATATACATAAAGAAACTCAAAATGGATTAAAGACCTAAATGTAAGACGGGAAACCATAAAACTCCTAGAGGAAAACATAGGCAGAACACTCTTTAACATAAATCATAGCAGTATTTTTTTGGATCTGTCTCCTAAAGCAAAGAAAATAAAAGCAAAAATAAACAAATGGGACCTAACTAAACTTAAAAGCTTTTGCACAGCAAAGGAAGCCATCAACAAAACTTACTGAATGGGAGAAGATATTTGCAAATGATATGCCTGATAAAGGGTTAATATCCACAATGTATAAACAGCTCATACAACTCAACATCAAAAAACAACAACCTGATTTAAAAATGGGCAGAAGACCTGAATAGACGTTTTTCCAAAGAGGACATGCAGATGGCCAACAGGCACCTAAAAAGAAGCTCAACATCACTAACCATCGGGGAAATGCAAATCAAATCACAACGAGACACCACCTCACACCTGTCAGAACAGCTATCATCAAAAAGACCATAAACAACAAATGTGCTGGGTATGTGGAAAAAAGGGAATCCTCGTATACCGTTGGTAGGAATGTAAATCAGTGCAGCGACTGAGGAAAACAGTATGAAGGTTCCTCAAAAAACTAAAAATAGAACTATGATATGACCCAGCAGTTCCACTCCTGGGCATATATCTCTGCTTTTTCTTAATTTATCTTGCCAGGGGTTTACCAATTCTATTTTTTAAAATACTCTAATTTGCTAATCCTCTCCACTGTTTATTATATCATTCTTTTAATTTCTACCCTTTCCTTTATTATGTCCTCCACTTGACTTTCTTCAGATATACTGTAGTTTACTATTCATTTTCTAAATTCTTTAAGATACTCAGCTATAGATTTTTCAGCCTTTTTTCCCCCCTTAATATATACATATAAGTCTATAAAGGACACTCTAAGCATGACTTTTCCTTCATTATACAAGTTTTTATTTCTAGTATTTTTATCATCTTTTAGTAAAATATATCTTCTAATTTCTATTGAGATTCATTATTTGACCTATGGGCCGTAAAGCTTTGGGTTTATAAGATATAACGGTTTCAAGAGAATCAGAAAGTTTCCAAGCATTATTTCCGCAAATATAAGTTTAGACACCTTCTTTTTCTCCTCTTCTTTTGAGACTCCAATTACACATACACACACACACACTCATCCAGATAGATAGATAAGAAAACTTTATATTATATTCTCTTTTTGTCATACATATTTTTGTATTTTTCATCTTTTTAAACTTTTGACTTCATTTTGAATAATTCATTTATTCTTATATCAGCTATGTCTATTGGTTGATAAATTCAACTTCTAAATATTATTAACTACACTTTTTCATTGTTTCATATTTTCATGTCCTTTTTAATAGTTTTTAGTTATTTGCCAAAAAGTTTATTATTGATTTTTTTATCTTGAATATAGTATAGTCTGTGTCAAATATATCCAATATCTGCAGGTCCTTCTTCTTTGCTACTGCTTGTTATCTTTCAGATTGTTTTGTCTACCTATCTGTCTTGTCATTTTTTTGTTGCATCTCAGACATTACGTTTGAAAATTTACTTGCTGTAATAACATAAAGACTAAGATGATGTTATCTTCCTCCAGAGAGGACTCGCATTTGTAATTGCCAGGCTCTTGGGGACAATAATAATCTGAGATCACCTCCGTAGAATTTCAAGCAAAGAAACCATTCAAACCATTCAATGCTAGACTTCAGACTCTGTGAGAGCTTGCTTTATATCACCGAGATTTACTTCTGTGGTGAAGCTCTTTGGAATCCACCTCAAAGCAAAAGGGTATTATCCCAGGCCCCAAATTCCAACTTTGTGCCTATATACTCAGAAGCCTCTCAAAAATATTATATGATGTCACTTATATTTGGAACCTTAAAAATTATACAAATTAACTTATTTACAAAACAGAAAAAGACTCACAGACATAGAAAACAAACATGGTTACCAAAGAGGGATGCATGGGTAGGGATAAATTATGAGTTTGGGATTAATAGATATACCCTACTATGTATAAAATAGATAAACAACAAGGACCTACTGTATAGCACAGGTAATTATATTCAGTATCTTGTAATAACCTACAATGGAAAAGAATCTGAAAAAGAATACATATACATACATATATATGTATTCATACTGAATCACTTTGCTGTACCCCTGAAACTAACAAATTATAAATCAACTATATTTCAATTAAAAACCATGAAATAAAATAAAATGGATTTCCAATCCATTCCTGAAGTATATCATCCTTATCACTATCAGTTAAACAAACAATGTTGGCGTTGTAGGCAATATAAAGAATAGTCCTAAAACAGTGTTTTTTGGGGAAAAAAACTCAGGGAGATAGGAGCAAGTGCACGGTTTCCTATTGCCTAGTGAAAAAAACAGGTGCTTTTCAGACTCTCAAAAAGCATGACCTCTTGCCAAAATATGAATGCATTACCAGGACAGATTCCAGGCCCATCTTCCCAGACTTCTGTCTTCTCACATATCTTAGCTCTCAAATTCTTCAATACATGGTTAGATCTGTGATATCCTCAAACATCTGTACTTTATGTGGTGTCCAGACTTTCCAGCTATCCTCTGTGAGAGGAATCTTCTGATTTTTCAGAAACAGAAATAATTAAACCAGTTTTCAAGGGTCTTATATACCAGGCTGAGGAAATTAAAGTTAATCCTCTAGGCATTGAATAGCCACAATATGGCCGGTAATTTTTTGGATAAAGTATGTACAAAAAATGGTTTCAGAAAAGTATCAGGGCAGCAACTGTATTTTAACATCATCAACAATGATTTAGGTGGTAAGTATAAAAGACAGGACCAAAAATAACACTCCAGAAGGAGACCCTATAGATTTTGGAAACAGATGGAGTGAAATTAGACAAATTTTGAATTTTTGTGACCAAGAGAATGGGAAATCAGGGTGAATAACTAATAAGTCTGTGGGGCACTGACATCTTAATGTTTATTAAAAATAACTATATTTTTAATATATTATGTTTATAATAGTACTGTAAGAGTCTCTGTACTATGTCAGCCAGTAATTGGAAAAGATAATTTAAAATTTGAAAGAGCATTTGGAACTGGATTCTTAGATCTGGAAATTGTTACCTTAGACGCAAAAGTTAAAACCATGGAAGTAGACAATAACCTAGTTTTAGTTCCAGCTCTGCCTCTGAATAACCATAGAACAAGTTATCCACAATAATTAAATTCATAAGAAAAGTGGATTCTATTATTCTAATTCCTATTAACTCATCTATAAAGCAGAATTTACAACTTTAACCCACAAGTAATATGCTTTCCTTAGCACACCAGAGCCAATAAAAATCAATATTCCTATTGTACAGATCATGAGTAACAGGAAACATTTCTACTTCAAACCATGTCATTAATTCAGTGTTGTGTTGTAAAACTATGTAGATTTGGCATCATAGATCCTATCATGTCTTATAATCTCTTTTCCATCTACATTTGGCTTTAGAGCTTAACAACAGCATATATAAAACAAGAGATTTCTCTCTCCTCCAGAAGCTCCTATCTCTTTTTCATAGAATGGCAGCTACTATTCCAACAAAATTCTATTTTTAAATGAGGTAACTGACTTTTACAGTGGTTAAGAGATTGTTCAATGTCATTAATTGATGAAACTTTCATCCTCTTGCTTTGTAAGTTTATGTACTTTCTACAGTATCAACATAAGGGTGGTGAAAGGACAGTAAACATTAATCAAACAATTAAGGTTTGCTGCGAGCTCTGTACATCTAATTTATTTCATCTTTTAAAATACTAAAATGAGGTAGCCATGATTAACATTTTTATCTCTAGATAAAAAAAATAAAACTTTAGAAACTTTACCAAAAGGGATCAAGTAACATGCTTAAGTTTATATATTATGGTAGGGAGGAGAATTATCATTCAAATCATGATCTAAATGATTAAAAAGCCCAAGCTCCTCTAATGATTTATGTTAATAAAAACATAGACTGATAAAAAGAGAACAGTCTACAAATTTCAAAAACTGTATAATTGACAAAATTTTGAAAATTGAATATGCTATTTATATGAATTAATGTTTCATATTCATGTACATATATAGTATATATCACATAAATTTTATATATAGTGGCATAATGTACACTCTATAGTTAACATACATATCCTGGATCAGCTGAATAGTACAGTTCAAAAAGCAAATATACAAATGCCACCATAAAAAGTAACATTTATTAGCTAGAAAACTATGAATGTTTATTCAAAATTTAATCTAAGTTAACTAGCATCTACTGTAACATGTTCCATGTTGCAGACACTCCACTAAGCAATGGAGAAATAAAGATGAGTAAGAATTTACATGTAGGCAGAGAGGAAGGCATTTAGGCAATGTGATAAGTGTGACTTAAAGTGCTCTGGGAGCAGAGAAGTACTGGGAAGAACAAAAGCCTCAGAGAGAAGATAAGATTTGAGCCACACTTTAAAGCTGACAACAGGTTTACCATATGGAGGAGGTAGAGCAGTGGTCATCTCAACGGAGAAGACTACATGAGCAAAGGTGGGGATGCCTGCGTGAGCACAGCACGCTCAGGGCAGGGAGCAGTGCTCATCCAGGCCCATCAAACACATAAAAGGGACGCTTGCAGGACTACCTCATTGCCTGCTTTAAACTATAGGTTGAAACATATGGTAAAATAAAAAACCATGAAAATAAGCTTATGAGGGCAGGAGGAAAACACGGATCTACTTTAAACTATAAATCTCACTTACTTCAACTTTCTTAAACATAAATTTCTAATTCGACCTTTACCCATGTAACCCAATAAAAGGCAAGAATGGGGAAATCAATCATCTAATTTCTGATTTCATCTCATAGAATTAGCAGATTGGTGTTCATGATTCCTCAATTCTCTTTCCTTCCTGACATCTGATAGCAACTTACTGTTCTTGCTCAAAAGCTGGTGACCAGTTAGAGGGCTCATCTGTTTCCTTCAGACCTCCAACTCTGACTTTGAATTGCTCAATTACACAGGGTGAATAAACTTTCTCCAGCCTCCATCCTCATAGACCTGAATTGGTTTGGAGGCCTGTGTGTTTCTCTTTCCTTTATCCTCTTTGAGTTTACTTTGGAGGATAAATCACAGTTTCTCATGCCTTATGACAATGTGTCATTATAAAATATTTCATACCTGATGACCTTTGAGCATTTCTTATTCAAAGATTCATGGAAGCTTAGCATGAGGTATGTCTAATGATCTCTGTGTAAACACACTGAAAGCTCCCTCCTACAAAGGCACAGGCAGGTGGAAGACATATTTTCGACACTCTGTCTTCAATCTAAGCGTCACTGGCAGTGCCTGACAGGTCTCATTTGCTAAATAAAGTACACTGTGTCAATTTGAAATAAATGTAAATTATCACCTTTCTTCCTTGTTAATTAAGGTCTGATTAATGCAGTACAGGCAGTTGTTGAGAGTACAGTAAGAGAATGGCTTTTGTTGCAAAAACAAAACAAAACCCCTCAAATATAAATCATGGTCTGCCTCATCCACTGAACTTTGGGTTAGAATGGTTACTTGGAATGATTTGTTCAGTCGGAACCTGGGCAGATGTTCACATCTCTGCCTCTTGATAAATGAATCCCAACAAGTGAATAGCAAAAGGCACTGATGCTTTAGAGGTAAGAGTTAGCAGTGGAATGACCTAGACTTACAATAAATCATGAAGGGCTAAATTCTAGGCTCTGTTTTACAAAGAAATATCCAAGAAATTTAACTCAAGAACTATGTATGCTATTTAAGGAATAATTTGGTAGGCTAAAAGATGAATTTTCACATGAGCCTCCTTCTTTTAGAGGTTTAGGAAATGATGTATGGGTGCAGGTGAAAGGGTTACTGGATAGAAAGTGATAGGGGCTAATTTTAGAAGGAATAGCATTAAATGAGAAAACTTAATTCATTATAACCTAGAACTCCATTTGGTTAGTTGTGCAATCCTAAAGTAGCTAACAATCTTAAAGAATATGTTTTTAAGTAATGGAATTTTTAGAATGAAACAGAATATGGATATTATATAGCACAAGTACTTGAGATTACAGAAAATAAACTCATTTTCATGAAGAACACAGCTAGTTAATGGCACAGTCAGGTATAGAATACATGCTTCCAGATTCCCAAGTACAGTGTTCTTTCGAATTTATTTCTAATTTTGCTGCCCCCTCTTTTATAAATTTTCTTCATGTCTGTTGATTTTCTAAAATAACACTGTTGAAAAACTGTGGAAATTTTCTAACCTTTCACGAAAATATCTTTGTTGTAAATATATGAGACCACTTCCTTAAACACGATGTTTTAAATGTAATAGTTAACTGATTCTTTTATTTTATTTATATTCTCTTTTGGGATAAAAATGTTAATTTTTACACCAAAATACTATTACCTATCATTTCACATTAAGATTTGGTTGCAATTTTTTTCTTTATATATTTCATATAATTTCTGGGAATTATGCTCATATAATTTTGAAACTGGCAAAGCCAGGTTTTAAAATTCATATCTGTCTGAATTCAAAGGTGATAAAACAAATGGCCTCACTACAATTAGAATGGATCATACTTTTGCTATGAAAAGATCACAAATGTATTCATTTATTTATTCAACAAATAGGGCTCTAATATCAGAATAATAAAAAGGGTGTGAAGTTCTAGAAAATAATCAGTTGCAAAGTTAGACATTATTTAAAGTGTAAGTGTTATTTTACTCCATAACAATATCATAGCAGTCAGAGGTGGTGAACACAAAATACAGTTGTCATACGTTTCTTAAAGCAGTCAGAGGTGGTGAACACAAACAGCTATCATAGGTTCCACAAAGAGATATGTATGTGATGATGGTGACCCTATAATGAGTCCTACATTTAATCTGGTTGCCTCTTATTATGTCCCTGAATATAAGATGGAAAATAATCAGAGTCTGCTAAACTTAAAGCTGATTCTTTTTCTATAATGGCATTAGACTCAGTAAGAAAGTTGATAGAGTCTTTAAAGTATCTGCTAATAATGACGTTTGGACGTGGTAGAGATTTCATCCAATGATACTGAAAAATCTATAACTTAATAGGCATAACTACCAGAGAATATTTTGAATGACTCAGAGATGTATAGTCAAAAAATTCATCCTATGCCTACCCTTAAAAATCATTTGGAAAAATATCATGGTTCTCTGAAAACAGTACAGACTATAAGGTAAGAGGCACTGATGAGGTACTGAGGCAAAATCTACTTCTACCATTCATAAACTGGGTCCTCAAGAAAATTTCCTGGAGGAAAAACTAATCCGATAAATGCCTGCAACTTTGCTTCTATTACAACGTTTAATGCTCTAAAATACCTTGTGAGGCTGTTAGTACTATTAAAATTTTAACAATACACTACTAAGGTTCAAATGAAGTTTAATAAATCCAGTTAAGGGAACTGAGAAGGAAGATATTAACAGCTCAGGAAAATTATTTATTATGGTTGTCTTTGCAAAAGAGGGACAATACTATATGACACTAAAGATTGTTACAGGACTACATTTTTTAAAATGCAAATGACACATGTTAATATCTTTCTTCTCTTCCTCAATCCATACTCAAATCCACTCACCTTGAAAACATATACACTGCAGTAATTCTTTGGTGTAACAAGTGAATAGCTGTTCCTTCCCTGAGGACAGAATGTGTGGACTGAAGAGTTAAGTAAGAAAATATAATGCTAGAAATTGTCAAGGTACTAAGGCAAAAGGAGAAAAACAAAGAAATGTTTCACAGTAGCCAAGATTCTTAATATGGTTGAAAAATTCTGTATTGAGGTGCTAAAGCACAGGGATCTGAGAGAGTCTCTTAGACAAAGAAAAACAAAAGTAGGTTGGATTTTATCTAGTATGCTGGGCTTTTCAAATATTCATTTCAGATTTTCAACTTATCATTATTAATAAACAACCAATAGTGATTTATTAATATTAAGCACCAAATGTGTGGGAAACATTTTTAAAGAGCAAGAATATATGTCTATTTGCTTAAATGTCCGTATTAGAAGCATGAAGCCAAAGGTAAGTCAAGATGAATCTATAAGAAAACAATGAGTTCCAATTCTGGCTACTATGAAATAATTTGTATTGGATATGTACTCCTACCAACTGTAAAAATGAACACAATATATGAGACAACTCTTTTCAGGCACTGTACATCAAACAAAACAAAATGATGATGCTTGAGACAGAAAAGAAACAAACATTTATCAAACTTTTCTAACTGGGAGTACCTTCTCTGCAGAAGGGAGGTGGAGCCCAAGAAGAATTCAGTCGTATTAAGCTAAGGAAAAAATTATTGAATCTGCTGGAATTTGTGGGCCAAATATTAGAGAAGGGAAAGTTGGCAGGGGTGAGGAGCATGGAAAACTTCTGGGGTTAATGACATGTCATTTGCCAATGTCTGGGTCTCAAATGTATAAGTGAAAACTCTACGAAAACTAACAAAGGAACACTCTTTCAGAGATGGAAACTGAAGAAAGATTCCAGAAGTCTCACAGTGCTGAGACATTGAAACCCCAGCTTTGCAAAAGTATATTGATCCCTTGAGCACCCTGTGCATTCAGTTGACCTCAGCATGTGAGAACCTAGAAGTAAGGACCACGTCCTAGAGTAAGGGATGCACCAGTACTAAAGACAAAAGTGAAATATACTCACTCTCATACAGAGTAAAACCAAACCTGCCAGGATAAAAAAAGGAAAAAAAAAAAAAAACCTCACAGGATGTTAATTTCTTTTCAAAACAAAATTCAATATCTTCTGAAGGAAGATGACATAATTCAGACTACCTACATCAAACCGTTAGCAACAGCCATTATATAATAAGTACTGCATATGTGAAGAAGCAGAGAAAAGAAACCCAAAGTCAAAAAAGAAAGCAATCAATACAAAGAAACCACAGAAAAGAAATTTAGAGCACAATGTAAATCTGTTCAAGGGCGTAAACAAAACTCATTATGTACAAACCCATACAACTGGTTCTTTTAATATATTTTATGCTTATATATTTATTAATAAGTGTGAGTTGAGACAGTCAATGCCAGTGGGTTTGCACTGTAAAAAGAACAATAGTTAGTTCTTCGGGCTGAAATAAAATAAAACCCAGATAAAAATGTGAACCTACAAAGAAAAATAAACTGTAAATAAGGGGACATTTATTCTCCTAATTAGTTAAAACAAAAATATCAACACATATTTTGAAATTTATAACATGTGTAATAACATAACAACAATAACAGAAAGGATAAGTGGCTAAAGGAATTAAACAGTTGTAAGGTTCTTAAATTTTACAAGAAGTATCACAATACAAATTATAAGTAGAATGTGATAAGGTTGCATATTATAATGCCAAGAGGCATCACACACACACACACACACACACACACACACACACACACACAGAGTTGTCAGTTTAAAAAAAGCAGAATAATCAAAATGGAGTACTAAAAAAAGAAAAATATTCCATTAATCTGAAAGAGTGCAGAAGAGACATATAATAGAACAAGTAGAAAGCAATAGCCAGATGATTGATATAAACACAAATATAGCAATAATTATCATACATTTAAATTGCCCAAATTCTCAATGAAAAGCTAGATTATAAGATTAGATTAAAAAGTGATAGCTAGCTTTATGCTGAGTACAAGAGATTTATTTTAAGTATAAAGACACAGATAGTTTGAATATAAAGGGATGGAAAACTTATGCCATGCAGACATGAAGTATAAGAAATCTGGAAAGACTATAATAATAGCTGACAAAGTAGACGTTTCAAGAGATGGAGAAGGAAATTTCATAATGCTAAAAGGGTCAATTATTCAGGAAGACAATGATAAATGTGAATGCACCATAAACAGGGTTTCAAAATAAATGAAACAAAACCTGAAAGAATTAAATGGAGAAATAGACAAATCTTTAATCACAAGAAGAGGTTTTAGCAATTCTCTCTCGGTAATTGATAGGAAAACTAGAAAACAGTACAGAAAGGGTGGAAAGGATGTAGAATATTTGAACAATACTGTCAATTAATTTGAACTAACAGACATTTATAGGACAACACCCTCAATAACTACCAAACATATATTAGCTTCAAGTGCACAATGAACATTCATCTAGACAGACCATATCCTGGACTATAAACAAGTCTAAATAAATTTAAAAGAACTGAGTTCTTATATTTATGTTCTCTGAACCTCTAATCCCATGGAAGTAATTATAAAACAATAAAGAGACGTAAAGGAAATTCTCAAATATTTGGAAATTAAGCAACACATTTCTAAATATACAATATGGTCAAGAGAAAGCACAATTTTAAATATTTCAAACTGGGATAGTTAAAACAAGACTTAGAGAAAATTGCATTATAATTTAAATTTTTATGTTAGTAAAAAGAGACTTGAATGATCTAATTTTCCAGATTGATATGCTTGAAAAAGGAAAGCAAATCAAACCTGAATTAAGAAGAAAGAAATAATAAAATATGGACCAGTGATCAATAAAATACAAAAAGCATAGAGATAAATCAACAATAGTGAGGTTGTTTATTTGAAAAGATTAACTGAATAGATAAACCATAACAGTGATCAAATAAAACAAAAAGAAAACACATATTACAAATTGGGGAATGAAACAGAGATTACTACTACTGAGCCTAAAGACATTAAAAGTATAAGACAATATTATTAACAACTTTACACCAATAAATTTGAAAATTTAGATGAAATGGACAATTCTTTGAAAAACAGAACCAAAACTGACATAGAAGAAATGAAAAACGTTAATGACCTATAACTATTTTTTAAATTTAATTTCTAATCAAATCCTCCCCATAAGGAAAAACCTAAGCCTAAATATTTTCACAAGTGAGTTCTTCTCAAAATTTAAAAAATTAAAAAATAGTAAATTTTACCAACAATTAAAAATTAGAGGCCAGAGTATAGTCTTCAACTGCTTTTATGAACTAATCATAATTTTGATATCAAAAACTAAAAATAAAATATCAGAAAAAGGAATTACAGATTAACCTCACTCTTGAACACAGATATAAAAATCATAAAATTATTAAGAAATCATATCCAGTAATATATAAATGAGATCTATTAACATACGAAATGAGGTTTATCCCAGGTATATAAGTAAGTTTGGAGTAACATTCAAAATCAATTTATTTCTCCACTTTAATAGAATAAAAGAGAAAAAAACCCCACATGATCATTGAAAAAGGTGTCTACAGCTAACATTATACTTAATGATAAGAATCTGAATGCTTCCCCCTAAGATTGGAACAAGGCAAGATTTTCTGCTCTTGACACTTCCAATCAATACTGAATCAGAAGTCCTAACCAGGTAAATAAAGTAAGATAAAGAAATAAAAGACAAACAAATATGAAAGAATTAAAATACTATTAGCAGATAACATGATTATCTACACGGAATATCCTAAGGAATTTACAAAACAAACATCAAAACAAGTAAATTTAGCAGGAGTATACTAAATAAAGTTGACATTTTAAAAATATATTATAACATGTTATCAGCAAACAGTTGGATAATAAAATTTTAAATGTCATTTCAAATATTAATCTAAAAAAAAAACTTGAACTGTTTAGGGATAAATTAACAGGACCTTTATCTAAAAATTACAAAACTAAATAAATAAATGAAGAGACATGGCCTTTTGATTGATTAGAAGACCACATTATTAAAATTTCAATTCCCCCAAAATCCATTTAAAGATTCAATGCACTCCAAATTAAACTTACAAGAGATGTTTTATAGAAATAGACAAATCAATATGGAAATGCAAAGAAACTAAGAGAGCCAAGACACATGAAAATGAACAAAGTTGGAGAAGTCACATTATCATGTTTCAAAACTCAGTGCAAAGCAACATTTACCAAAAAAGCATTGTACTGGTTTCAAAACAGACAAACAGATCAATGGAATATAACAGAAAATCCAGAGATACACCCATATACATGTGGTCAAACAATATTCCTCACTCTCACGATAAGTCATGAGAGAAAGAAAAGTCTTTTAAACAAATAACGCTAGAACACCAGAATAAATTCATGGAGAGAAATGTATTTTGACCCCTACCAAACAGCAAACACCAAAATTTATTTGAGATCAGAAAAAGAACATAAAGCTAAATTTACAGTTTCTAGAAGAAAACTAGGAGAATATTTTGATGACCATGAAGTAGGCAAATATTTCTTAAAAGGGTTACAAAAAATATATGAAAATGATTAACTGGAATTTAATTAATATTAAAAACTTATTGAGCATTTAGAAAATAGAGAAGGTGGTATACAGACTCGGAGAAAATATGTGTGATGTGCACATCTGACAAAGGGTTTTATCTTGAGTATATAAAAAATTCTTACAACTCAATAATAAAAAGAGAAACAACTCAATAAGAAAACAGATTAACATGAATAACAGAAGAAGTAAACAAATGATTTGTATATCTTCACAAAAGAAGATATATGAAAGGCCAACAAATACAAGAAGAGGTATTCAGCAATATTAATTTCAGGGAAATGCAAAATAAAACCACAGTAGATACCACTTCACATTAGAAATGCTAAAATTCAAAAGATTATCAATACCAATACCAGAGTTGCTAAAGATCTGGAAAAAATGGCATATATCCAGGATGAGATATAAAACTATACAAAAATTTCTGACAACAGTTTACAGCTGTTGTCATGCACCTAACCCATGACCCAGCAATTTACTCTTTTGATATTTATCCAAGAGAAATAAAAACATATGTCCATAAAAATACATATCAAAAAATATTCATACCAGCTTCATTCATAATTGCCACAATCTAGAAACAATCCAAATGTCCACCAACAGAATGGAGACTCAGCATGTAATATACCTACACAAATACTACTTGGACAAAAAAAAATGAACTACAAAAATATGTAACAATATGTATGAATTTCAAAAACATGTTCAGCAAAAGAAACTAGAAACAAAAAAGCCTGTAATTTCTGCTTGTGTTTAGATAAAGTTCAGTAACAGGCGAAACTAACCTATGGCGATGCAAATCAGACCAGTGGATGCCTTGGAATGGGAGTGAGGTACTGACTAGAAAAGGACACAAAGGAACTTTCTAAAGAAATGCAAATATTCTATATCTTCAATGAAGTACAGATACATTTGTGTAGACATGTACACTTAAAAAATATACACTTAAGATCTGATGCTTTTCCACCTCCGTGTTCAGTGATGCCATTTTGGTAGCTTGAAATTAGACATGGTGGAAGTACTTATACATGCAAATCAGGAAATTCCACAAATCAAGGCTTCTTTTCCTCAACAAACCATTGCCAAGATCGCTCCCTTTCAAAGTGATTGATGTTGTAACAAATAAAATGTCTGAGACTATTGGTATCCGGCCATCATATGGACTGAGCAAAAGAAATCCTATCTGTAGCAAGTGAGAGAAGAGAAATAAAGGAGATACTCAAAGAAAACCAAAGATAAGAGACAGAACAAGATATCCAATATAATTGGAAGAAGCATATTATCACTGACAGAAAGAGGATGAACAGGGAATTCCAGTTCAATGACTTTGGCTAGCTGTTGTCTTTCTAAACTCACAAAGATACTGCTGAAGACCCAGTAAAAGATGAATTTCAAAAGAATAAAACAATGTTCGCAGAATAAAGTTATCAAATGTCATTAACTATATGTCCAAAGGAGCTAATTCTATTTGGTAATTTTCTTCATAGCACACCTACCATTAGCTGACATAATATCATGTATTTGCTCATTTTATTGCTGTCACCCTATTATAATTAAGGCAGAATCTCTGGCAAACCTTTCACTATAATAATGCCAGCACCTAGACCATATCTAATACACTGTAGGTATACAATAAGTATTAATGGAATACATGAATAAACAAGAAAAAACAGATTTCTTATATGGAAGATGGAGTTAATGTTCTATTCTCCAACAGGTCAGTAACTACAGAAGGAAGAAGTTTGGTCATTGATAAGGGACTAAATTTCTTCCTGCTGACTTTGAGATGTAGGCAGGATAAGCCTGGCGCAGATGTACAGAACGCAACTGACTCTGGCTTTCACTTTTCAGGTCTATCAGAAGATGGACACGTAAATCTTCAGTATAGGTGATAGTTATTGTCTAAAAGGAGGTTTAAGCCAACTTTTTTTAAAAATTTTATTTTACTTATTTTTCTATATAGCAGGTCCTTATTAGTCATCAATTTTATAAACATCAGTGTATACATATCAATCCCAATCGCCCAATTCATCACACCACCACCCCCATCCCCCGCCACTCTCCCCCCTTGGTGTCCATATGTTGGTTCTCTACATCTCTGTCTCAATTTCTGCCCTGCAAACCAGTTCATCTGTACCATTTTTCTAGGTTCCACATATATGCGTTAGCATACGATGTTTGTTTTTCTCTTTCTGGCTTACTTCACTCTATATGACAGTCTCTAGATCCATCCACGTCTCAACAAATGACCCAATTTCGTTCCTTTTTATGGCTAAGTAATATTCCATTTTATATATGTACCACAACTTCTTTATCCATTCATCTGTGAATGGGCATTTAGGTTGCTTCCATGACCTGGCTATTGTAAACGGTGCTGCAATGAACATTGGGGTACATGTGTCTTTATGAATTATGGTTTTCTCTGGGTATATGCCCAGCAGTGGGACTGCTGGATCATATGGTGATTCTCTTTTTAGTTTTTTAAGGAACCTCCATATTGTTCTCCATAGTGGTTGTGTCAATTTACATTCCCACCAACAGTGCAAGAGGGTTCCCTTTTCTCCACACCCTCTCCAGCATTTGTTGTTTGTAGATGCTCTGATGATGCCCATTCTAACTGGTGTGAGGTGATACGTCATTGTACTTTTGATTTGCATTTCTCTAATAATTAGTGATGTTGAGCAGCTTATCATGTGCTTCTTGGCCATCTGTATGTCGTCTTTGGAGAAATGTCTATTTAGGTCCTCCGCCCATTTTTGGATTGGGTTGTTTTCTTAATATTGAGCTGCATGAGCTCTTTATATATTTTGGAGATTAATCCTTTGTCCATTGATTCGTTTGCAAATATTTTCTCCCATTCTGAGGGCTGGTTTTTTGTCTTGTTTCTGGTTTCCTTTGTTGTTCAAAAGCTTTGAAGTTTCATTAGGTCCCATTTGTTTATTTTTGTTTTTATTTCCATTACTCTAAGAGGTGGATCAAAAAAGATCTTGCTGTGATTTATGTCAAAGAGTGTCCTTCCTATGGTTTCCTCTAAGAGTTTTATAGTGTCCGGTCTTACATTTAGGTCTCAAGTCCATTTTGAGTTTATTTTTGTGTATGGTGTTAGGGAGTGTTCTAATTTCATTCTTTTACATGTAGCTGTCCAGTTTTCCCAGCACCATTTACTGTCTTTTCTCCATTTTATATCCTTGCCTCCTTTGCCATAGATTAGTTGGCCATAGGTGCATGCGTATATCTCTGGGCTTTCTATCTTGTTCCATTGATCTATGTTTCTGTTTTTGTGCCAGTACCATATTGTCTTGACGACTATAGTTTTATAGTATAGTCTGAAGTCAGGGAGTCTGATTCCTCCAGCTTCGTTTTTTCCCTCAAGACTGCTTTGGCTATTCGGGATCTTTTGTGTCTCTATACAAATTTTAAGATTTTTTGTTCTAGTTCCATAAAAAAAATTTCATTGGTAATCTGATAGGGATTGCACTGAATATGTAGATTGCTTTGGGTAGTACAGTCATTTTCACAATATTGATTCTTCCAATCCAAGAACATGATATATCTCTCCATCTGTTGGTATCATCTTTAATTTCTTTCATCAGTGTCTTATAGTTTTCTGCATACAGGTCTTTTGTCTACCTAGGTAGGTTTATTCCTAGGAATTTGATTCTTTTTGTTGCAATGATAAATGCGACTGTTTACTTAATTTCTCTTTCTGATTTTTCATCATTAGTGTATAGGAATGCAAGAGATTTCTGTGCATTAATTTTGTATCCTGCTACTCTACCAAATTCAATGATTAGCTCTAGGAGTTTTCTGATATCATATTTAGGATTCTCTATGTATAGTTTCATGTCATCTGCAAACAGTGAAAGTTTTACTTCTACTTTTCCAATTTGAATTCCTTTTATTTTTCTTCTCTGATTGCCGTGGCTAGGACTCCCAAAGCTATGTTGAATAATAGTGGTGAGAATGGACATCCTTGTCTTGTTCCTGATCTTAGAGGAATGTTTTCAGTTTTTCACCATTGAGAATGATGTTTGCTGTGGGTTTGTCGTATATGGCCTTTATTATGTTGAGGTAGGTTCCCTCTATGTCCACCGTCTGGAGAGTTTTTATCATAAATGGGTATTGAATTTTGTCAAAAGCTTTTTCTGCATCTATTGAGGTGATCATATGGTTTTTAATTCTTTAATTTGTTAATATGGTTTAACACATTGATTGATTTATGCATACTGAAGAGTCCTTGCATCCCTGGGATAAATCCCACTTGATCATGGTGTATGATCCTTTTAATGAGTTGTTGGATTCTGTTTGCTAGTATTTTGTTGAGGATTTTTGCATCTATATTCATCAGTGTTATTGGTCTGTAATTTTCTTTTTTTGTAGTATCTTTGTCTCATTTTGGTAACAGGGTGATGGTGGCCTAATAGAATGAGTTTGGGAGTGTTCCTTCCTCTGCAAGTTTTTGGAAGAGTTTGAGAAGGATGGGTGTTAGCTCTTCTCTAAATGTTTGATAGAATTCACCTGTGAAGCCATCTGGTCCTGGACTTTTCTTTGTTGGAAGATTTTTAGTGACAGTTTCAATTTCATTACTTGTGATTGGTCTGTCATATTTTCTATTTCTTCCTGGTTCAGTCTTGGAAGGTTATACCTTTCTAAGAATTCGTCCATTTCTTCCAGGTTGTCCAATTTATTGGCATTGAGTTGCTTGTAGTAGTCTCTTAGGATGCTTTGTATTTCTCCCGTGTCTATTGTAACCTCTCCTTTTTCATTTCTAATTTTATTGATTTGAGTCCTCTCCCTCTTTTTCTTGATGAGTCTGGCTAATGGTTTATCAATTTTGTTTATCTTCTCAAAGAACCAGCATTCAGCTTTATTGATCTTTGTTACTGTTTTCTTTGTTTCTATTTCATTTATTTCTGCTCTGATCTTTATAATTTCTTTCCTTCTGCTAACTTTGGGTTTTGTTTGTTCTTCTTTCTCTAGTTCCTTTAGGTGTAAAGTTAGATTGTTTACTTGAGATTTTTCTTGTTTCTTGAAGTAGGCTTGTATAGCTATAAACTTCCCTCTTAGAATTGCTTTTGCCGCATCCCACAGATTTTGGATCGTTGTGTTTTCATTGTCATTTGTCTCTAGGTATTTTCTGATTCCCTCTTTGATTTCTTCAGTGATCTCTTGGTTATTCAGTAACATTGTTTAGCCTCCATGTGTTTGTGTTTTTTACGGTTTTTTTCCCTGTAATTCATTTCTAATCTCATAGCGTTGTGGTCAGAAAAGATGCTTGATACGATTTCAATTTTCTTAAATTTACTGTAGCTTGATTTGTGACCCAAGATGTGATCTATCCTGGAGAATGTTCCGTGCACACTTGAGAAGACAGTGTAATCTGCTGTTTCTGGATGGAATGTCCTATAAATATCAATTAAATCTATCTGGTCTAGTGTGTCATTTAAACCTTGTGTTTCCTTATTTAAGTGAGGTGTTAACGTCCCCCACTATCACTGTGTTACTGTCGATTTCCTCTTTTAGAGCTGTTAGCAGTTGACTTGTGTATTGAGGTGCTCCTATGTTGGGCGCATATATATTTATTATTGTTATATCTTCTTCTTGGATTGATCCCTTCATCATTACGTAGTGTCCTTCCTTGTCTCTTGTAACATTCTTTATTTTAAAGTCTATTTTATCTGATATAAGTATTGCTACTCCAGCTTTCTTTTGATTTCTATTTGCATGGAATATCTTTTTCCATCCCCTCACTTTCAGTCTGTATGTGTCCCTAGGTCTGAAGTGGGTCTCCTGTAGACAACATATAGAGGGATCTTGTTTTTGTATCCATTCAGCAAGCCTGTATCTTTTGGTTGTAGCATTTAATCCATTCATGATTAAGATAATTAAATATGTTTTGGGTTTGTTTTTGTAGGTCCTTTGCTTCTCTTGTATTTCCCATTTAGAGAAGTTCCTTTAGCATTTGTTGTAGAGCTGGTTTGGTAGTGATAAATTCTCTTAGATTTTTCTTTTTTTTCCGGTACGCAGGCCTCTCACTGTTGTGGCCTCTCCCATTGCGGAGCACAGGCTCTGGCCGCGCAGGTTCAGCGGCCATGGCTCATGGGCCCAGCCGCTCCGCGGCATGTAGGATCTTCCCGGACCGGGGTACGAACCTGCATCCCCTGCATCGGCAGGCAGACTCTCATCCACTGTGCCACCAGGGAAGCCCGAATTCTCTTAGCTTTTGCTTGTCTGTAAAGCTTTTGATTTCTCCATCGAATCTGAATGAGATGCTTGCTGGGTAGAGTAATCTTGGTTGTAAGTTCTTCCCTTTCATCACTTTAAGTGTATCATGCCACTCCCTTCTGGCTTATAGAGTTTCTGCTGAGAAATCAGCTGTTAACCTTTTGGGAGTTTCCTTGTATGTTATTTGTCGTTTTTCCCTTGCTGCTTTCAATAATTTTTCTTTGTCTTTAATTTTTGCCAGTTTGATAACTATATGTCTCGGCATCTTTCTCCTTGGGTTTATCCTGTATGGGACTCTCTGCACTTCCTGGACTTGGGTGGCTATTTCCTTTCCCATGTTAGGGAAGTTTTCGACTATAATCTCTGCAAATATTTTCTCGGGTCCTTTCTCTCTCTCTTCTCCTTCTGGGACCCCAATAATGCAAATGTTGTTGCGTTTAATGTTGTCCCAGAGGTCTCTTAGGGTGTCTTCATTTCTTTTCATTCTTTTTTTTTTATTCTGTTCTGCAGCAGTGAATTCCACCATTCTGTCTTCCAGGTCACTTATCCATTCTTCTGCCTCAGTTATTCTGCTATTGATTCCTTCTAGTGTAGTTTTCATTTCAGTTATTTTATTGTTCATCTCTGTTTGTTTGTTCTTCAATTCTTCTAGGTCTTTGTTAAACATTTCTTGCATCTTCTCCATCTTTGCCTCCATTCTTTTTCCTAGTTTCTGGATCATCTTCACTGTCATTATTCTGAATTCTTTTTCTGGAAGGTTGCCTATCTCCACTTCATTTAGTATTCTGGGGTTTTATCTTGTTCCTTAAACTGGTACATAGCACTATGCCTTTTCATCTTGTGTATCTCTCTGTGAATGTGGTTTTTGTTCCACAGGCTGCAGGATTGTACTTCTTCTTGCTTCTGCTGTCTGCCCTCTGGTGGATGAGGCTCTCTAAGAGGCTTGTTCAAGTTTCCTGATGGGAGGGACTGGTGGTGGGTAGAGCTGACTGTTGCTCTGGTGGGCAGAGCTCAGTAAAACTTTAATCTGCTTGACTGCTGATGGGTGGGGCTGGGTTCCCTCCCTGTTGGTTGTTTGGCCTGAGGCAACCCAACACTGGAGCCTACCTGGGCTCTTTGGTGGGGCTAATGGCAGACTCTGGGAGGGCTCACACCAAGGAGTACTTCCCAGAATTTCTGCTGCCAGTGTCCTTGTCCCCACAGTGAGCCACAGCCACCCCCTGCCTCTGCAGGAGACCCTCCAACACTAGCAGGTCGGTCTGGTTCAGTCTCCCCTGGAGTCACTGCTCCTTCCCCTGGGTCCCAATGCACACACTACTTTGTGTGTGCCCTCCAAGAGTGGAGTCTCTGTTTCCCCCAGTCCTGTCGAAGTCCTGCAATCAAATCCCGCTAGCCTTCCAAGTCTGATTCTCTAGGAATTCCTCCTCCGTTACCGGACCCCCAGGTTGGGAACCTGATGTGGGGCTGAGAACCTTCACTCCAGTGGGTGGACTTCTGTGGTACAAGTGCTCTCCAGTCTGTGAGTCACCCACCCAGCAATTATGGGATTTGATTTTACTGTGATTGTGCCCCTCCTACTGTCTCACTGTGGCTTCTCCTTTGCCTTGGGATGTGGGGTATCTTTTTCGGTGAGTTCCAGTGTCTTCCTGTCGATGACTGTCCAGCAGCTAGTTTGTGATTCTGGTGTTCTCGCAAGAGGGAGTGAGAACACATCCTACTACTCTGCCATCTTAGTTCCTAATCCCCCTAAGCCAACTTTTTAGTTCATTTTTATTTTATTTGTCCTTTTATCCTTAAAGAGAGCTTTGGGAGACCCATATCCACCCAAGCCGAAGTTTATTATTTTATTCAATTAAAGAGAAAACATTCTGAGCATACATTGATGTGAGAAAAGAGCTATCAAGTGATTCACTGAAGGAAATTTTTAACAACAAAGAATAGGAGCAAGCACAAAGACTCATAGAATTACTCATTTTCAGTGAACTCTGGAGAACACAGACCACAAAAGAATCACTGATTCTGCTAACTTGGTGTTATGCCCAAAGTGGTAAGATCTTGTTTTAAAGTAGCCTATCATTTTCATTAGCCTCAAGTAAGATTGTTAACATTCACTTCAAGGATAACTTCACTCTCTTACAAAGAGAGAATCAAAACCTGAGAAAAAGTGAAGTTCCCAAATTTCCAAACAATGTGGAATAAGTTCAGTATTTCCTATTCCTCACTTCCAATGTAATCATCTCCATAGAAAATCCCTCAATAAAAAGAAATCTACTCAAAAAATGATTATCTTCACTGACCCCAAGCTATGCTTTTGCTGTAATCTGTTTTTACTAAAGATATCAATGTCTCCCTGAAGAAAAACTGCCTCAAGAAAAAATGAGAAGAAAGAACTTAGAATGGAATTTTTTCATCATGAATAAATAATCTTATATTGAAAATATAACTTTCCTGGGCAATGTGCAGATTTTGTTATTTAATGGTGGGTTTGTGCTTTTCATATAAACTCAATGGAGATGGGGGAAAATGTAGATCTTTTAGAATGTGTTCAAACTTAAATGACTATCAGTTTAAAACAAGTACATAGGGCTTCCCTGGTGGCGCAGTGGGTGAGAATCTGCCTGCTAATGCAGGGAACAGGGGTTCGAGCCCTGATCTGGGAAGATCCCACGTGCTGCGGAGCAACTAGGCCCGTGAGCCACAACTACTGAGCCTGCGCGTCTGGAGCCTGTGCTCCGCAACAAGAGAGGCTGCGATATTGAGAGGCCCGTGCACCGCGATGAAGAGTGGCCCCCGCTTGCCACAACTAGAGAAAGCCCTCGCACAGAAACGAAAACCCAACACAGCCAAAAATAAATAAATTAATTAATTAATTAAAAAAAAAAAAGTACATATAGATATAGGATAACATATATGAAGCCCATGGTAACCACAAATCAAAGATCTACAATGGATACACAAGAAATGGAGAGAAAGAAACACAAGTATACCACTAAATAAAATCATCAAACCACAGGGAAGAAACCAAAAGAGTAAAGAACAGGGAAGAAATACAAAAAACAATGAGAAAACAAGTAACAAAATGGCAATAAGTACATACCTATTAATAATCACTTTAAATGTCAATGGAAGAAATGCTCCAAACAAAAGACACAGGGTAGATGATTAGATAAAAAAGAAGACCCATCTATATGCTGCCTACAAGGGACTCACTTCATACTTAAAGACACACATAGACCGAAAGGGAAAGAATGGGAAAATATATTTCACACAAACATAAATGATGAGAAAATGGGGGTAGAGATACTCATATCAGACAAGGTAGATTTTAAAACAAATAAGACAAAGAAGGGCATTATATAATGATGAAGGGATCAATACAAGAAGAGGATATAATGTTTGTTAACATATATGAACCTAATATAGGAGCATCTAAATATATAAAGCAAATATTAATGAATATAAAGGGAGAAAATGACAATAACAGTAGCAGTCCTTAACACCCCACTTACATCAATGGACAGATCATCCAGACAGAAAATCAATAAAGCAACAGTGGCCTTAAATGATACATGAGACCAGCTGGACTTAATAGTTATCTACAGGACATTCCATCCAAAAACAGGAGAATACATATTCTTTCCAAGTGCACATGGAACATTCTCCAAAATACATAACATGCTAGGCCACACAACAAGTCTGAACAAATTTAAGGGAAGGTAAATTATATAAAGCATTTTTTCTGACCAAAACAGTATAAAATAAGAAATCAGTAACAGGAAGAAAAACGGGAAAATCACAAACACACGGAGACCAAATGACTTGCAACTAAAAAAACCAAAGGGACAATGAAGAAAACAGAGGAAATCTGAAAACAGTTTGATACAAATGAAAATAAAAATACAACTTTCCAAAATCTATGGGACTGAGCAAAAGCAGTTCTAAGACAGAAGTTTATAGTGATACAGGCCTACCTCAAGAAACAAGAAAAATTCAAATAAACAACCTAACCTACCATCTAAAAGAATTAGAAAAAGAAGAACAAACAAAGCCTAAGGTCAGCAAAAGAAAGGAAATAGTAAACATCAAAGAGGAAAATGATAAAATAGAGCCTAAAAACACAATAGAAAAGATTAGCAAAACAAAGATATGGGGGTTTTTTTCCTCCTTAAATCTCTTTATTCTTTTCATGCCTGTTTCCAGTTAGTATACAAATACAGAGAGACACAAAATTCATGTATAAGCAGGATTGTAGGGATATAAGGATTTTAAAATGAGATTTTTAAAGAAAATGAGGGTTCCCTTAAACAATTCATTTGTTTTAGTACTATTTTTTGTTAAAGAAAAGAGATTTTAAAAAGTTGGCCACATTTATAAAATGTAGTGTTTCTTATTTTTTAATATTACTAAATGTTCCCAGGCTATATGAATAATAGACTTTTTTTTGAATTTGATTTATTTTTTTATATAGCAGGTTCTTATTAGTTGTCCATTTTATACATATTAGTATATATATATGTCAATCCCAATCTCCCAATTCATCACATCACCACCACCGACCCTGCCACTTTTTTGAAAAGATAAACAAAATTGATAAGCCTTTAGTCAGGCTTATTAAGAAAAAGAGAGGACCCAAATAAACAAAATAAGAAGTGAAAGTGGAGAAATTACAACTGATATCACAGAAATACAAAAAAAAATCATAAGAGAATACTACAGTTACATGACAAAATATTGGACAACTGAGAAGAAATGAATAAATTCCTAGAAACATATAATCTTCCAATATTGAATCAGGAAAAAATAGACAATCTGAACAGACTGATCACTAGTAGTGAAATTGAATCAGTAATCAACAAACTCCCAGCAAACGTAAGTCTAGGAGCAAATGGTTGCACAGAGGAATTCTACCAAACATATAAAAAAGAGCTATTACCTACTGTCTCAAACTATTCCAAAAACTTGAAGAGGAGTGTACACTACCAAAATCATTCTATGAGGCCACTATTTTACCCTGATACCAAAACCAGAAAAGGACATTACAAAAAAAGCCTACAGATCAATATCTCTGATGAATATAGATAGAAAAATCCTCAACAAAATATCAGCAAAACAAATTTAACAACATATAAAAAGGATAATACAATATGACCAAGTTGGATTTATTCCAGGATGCAAGGATAATTCATCATCTACAAATTGATCACTGTGATACACCACATTAACAAAAGGATAAAAATCATATGATCAACTCAATAGATGGAGAAAAGGCATTTGACAAAATTCTGCATCCATTCATGATAAAAACTCTCATCAAAGTTGATATACAGGGAACATGTCTACATATCTCAACATAATAAAAGCCATGTATGACAAACCCACAGCTAAGGTCATACTCAAAGTTGAAATGCTGAAAGCTTTTCCTCTAAAATCAGGAACAAGACAAGGATGTCCACTCTCACAACCTTTATTTAACATAGTAGTGGAAGTCCTTGCCACAGCAATCAGACAAGAAAAAGAAATAAAAGGCACCCAAATGGGAAGAAAAAAAGTAAAACTTGTAACTGTTCACAGATGGCATCATACTATATATGGAAAACCCTGAAGTCTCCACCAAACAGCTATTAGAACTAAAAAAATGAATTTAGAAAAGTTGCAGGATTAAAGATTGATATACAGAAATCTGTTGCTTTTCTACACACTAAAAATGAACTATCAGAAAGAGAAAGCAAGAAAACAATCCCATTTAAAATAGCATCAAAAAGAATAAAACACCTAGGAGTAAACTTATCCCAGAAGTTGAAAGACTTATATTCTGAAAATTATGAAACACTGGTGAAGGAAACTGAAGATGACACAAAGAAATAGAAAGATATCCCATGTTCATGGGTTGGAAGAATCAACATTGTTAAAATGGTCATACTTCCCAAAGCGATCTACAGATTTAATGCAATCCCTATCAAAATATCCACAACATTTTTCACAGAACTAGAATAAATAATCCTAAAATTTACATGGAACCACAAAAAAAAAAAAAAGAAAAAAAAAATGCCTAAGCAATCCTGAGAACAAAGAAGAAAGCTGGAGGTATAAACCTCCCAGACCTCAGACTGTACTACAAAATGACAGTCATCAATACAATATAATACTGGCACAAAAACAGCCACATAGTTCAATGGAACAGAATAGAGAGCCCAGAAATAAGCCCTTGCACTTATGATCAATTAATCTATGACAAAGGAGACAGGAATATACAATGGGGAAGACAGTCTCCTCAATAAACTGTGCTGGGAAAACTGGACAGCTACATGTAAGAGAATGAAATTAGAACATTCTCTAATACCATATACAAAAATAAACTCAAAATGGATTAAAGACCTAAATGCAAGACCAGATACTGTACAACTCCTGGAACAAAACACAGATAGAAAACTCTTTGCCATAAATTGTAGCAATATTTTTGGGATCTGTCTCCCAAGGCAAAGGAAACAAAAGCAAAAATAAACAAATGGGACCTAATTAAATTTAAAAGCTTTTGCACAGCAAGGGAAAACCACTGACAAAATGAAAAGGCAACCTACTGAATGGGAGAAAATATTTGCAAATAATACAAGAAATAAGGTGTTAATAACCAAAAATATATAAACAGCTCAAACAAATCAATATCAAAAAAGCAAACAACCCAATTTAAAAAATGGGCACAAGACCTAAATAGACATTTTTCCAAAGAAAATACACAAATGGCCCACAGGTACATGAAAAGATGCTCAACATCACTAATCACCAGAGAAATGCAAATCAAAACCACAATGAAATATCACCTCACAACTTGTCAAAATGGCTATCATCAAAAAGTCTACAAATAACAAATATTGGTGACGATGTGGAGAAAAGGGAACTCTTGTACATCATTGGTAGGAATGTAAACTGGTGCATCCACTATGGAAAACACTATGAAGGTTCCTCAAAAAACTAAAAAGCAAACTACCATGTGACCCAGAAATTCTACTCCTGGGTATATTTCTGAAGAAAACAAAAACACGAATTCAAGAAAGATATATGCACCCCAATGTTCATAGCAGCATTATTTACAATAGCCAAGATAAGGAAGCAACCTAAGTGACCATCAGCAGATGAATGGACAAGAAGATGTGTGTGTGTGTGTGTGTGTGTGTGTGTATGAATATTACTCAGCCACAACGAAAAAGAATGAAATCCTGCATTTTGCAACAATGTGAATTGACCTAGAGGGTATTATGCTCAGTGATACAAGTCAGACAAAAAACAAATGCTGTATTGTATCACTTATATGTGAAATCTAAAAAATAAAACAAAAGAGTGAATATAACAAAACAGAAACAGATTCACAGATAAAGAGAACAAACTAGTGGTTACCCGTGGGAAGAGGGAAAAGAGAAGAGTAAGACAAGGGTAAGGGATTAAGAGGTACAAACTACTATGTATAAAATAAATAAGCTACAAGGATATATTGTACAGCACAGGGAATATAGCCAATATTTTACAATAACTTTAAATGGAAAATATAAAAATACTGAATCATTATATTCGATACCTGAAACTAATATAATATTGTAAATCAACTATATACCACAATAAAAAAATAAGAATAGAAACATGAAACCCAAAAGATACAGCAAAGCATTCTAAATATTCAATCAATATACTTGAGATACTCTGTACATAAATGACCATGGTACTGTGCATAGTATTTAGCAACATTTAACAATGACTTCTAATTTTAATTCTAGGTTTTTTCCCCTAAATTCTCTCTAGATTAGAGTTTAAAATAATTTGATTTTTAAATTTCCCACATAACTTTTAGAAAAAATAGAAAATATGGTGATAGTAACACATAACAAAAGATGACCCAGTAAAATTACTTTAAATAAACAAACAAAACATTATCAGACCTACTGGGATGCAATGGACAATAGCGTACACTGGCTGCAAGCCAGTACATGACTTAAAACAGTTTACCCAGACTCATGAAATGAGTAGCAGCAGGAAAATATCTAGCAAAAGAGCAACTTCCAGAATTTACCATTCTTCTGTGACCATCTTAAAGCAAATTAATCCAGAACTAGTAGGAGATCAGACTACCTAGGTGGTCTCTGAGTTACACAGCCCTAGAAATACAGCAACTGATGCAAAGCAACCATAAATATCTTCCAACAATCATGCAAGATGTCTCAATCACACCACAAAAATTATACAAGAATCACTCAAATGTAAAAATTGGATGATTTTCTACATAATTTTTCTACGTAATTCTTAGAATTTCACAAAATTTAGGCAGAATTGCTGCTGAAAAATTGTTGGGAAATTCTTCTAAAGTTCCTAAGCAGAACAAAGTGGAATCACACACGAGAGCCCAAAAATTTCACTTACTGTGTGATCTCGGATAAGTTACTTCACTCATTTATGCACATCGACTTGTATGCATACATTTACCTTTCTCTCTCTCTACAAAATAAGCTTCTTGAGGGCTTGGATTGTGTTTTTTGATCTCTGCTTTATCCTAGTGCAGGGACAATGGAACACAGTAGGCACTCTATAAATATATGACAATCGACTGCCTGCCTGTCAGGGAATGTGAAGGTATGAAACGAACAAATTATCAGCTAAAGGATAGGAGCTACCAGGATAAAGGCCAGAGTCAGTGTTAAGACTGGTTCCAAAACCAGGACCTACTAAAAGAGAAACTGGTAGAAGAAAATAGGAACCCAAGGAAAAAAACAAGGAATCAGTCATATACTTCTGAGCAGGTAATCAGGGTAGTATAATATATTTCTGAACAGCACCTTGACCTAGGTGGATGTTTAAACATCACAGACATGTATGTGTCTGGTCCCACTGCAAGTTATCTGAAGGGATCAACAGCTGCCCAAGTTCATAATATAAGACCAATATTTGAGTTCTGTCTTTTCAGCATGGACACTCTAATGACTTTACTTTTTCGTAATTGTGAATTCCTAATTGGAATTACAATAGTAGCCCATTTCCTAGTAGAACTGATTTGAGGTTTTTCACATTATCTTTAAAAATCCTTAGGTTTTTCTCTTTCCACAAACCTCTAAATAACAATTCTATTTCTCTCGTCTCCTTTCAATTAAACTTTTGAAAGAGTTATCTCTTTTCATTTTTATTTGCTTCCAAATTATTTTACAATTCACTACACTCTAGCTTCTGACCCTTGAATTCCATAAAAAGAATCTTTGCTAAGATCATCCTTGACCTTACATGATTATCTACATGTAATTAAAATCAACAAACACCTTTAAATTTGTCTCATATAACCTTACATTGGACAATAATAACTATCCCCTTATTTTTCACATGCTTTTTCCTCCCTCGATTTACAGGATACAAGACTGTTTGGTTTTCTTCCTGTCTGGATAATTTTCCTTTGTCTCTTTAAAATGCCCATCTTCCAACGAGCCATTAAATGATAGTGTTACTCAAAGGTTAAGTCTCACTTCCTTTTCTGTTTTCACTCTATATTTTCTCAGAGAGCAATCTCATCCACTCCCATGATTTCAATCACCACTATTGACTCCTAAATTTACCTGTAGTCCAGACTTTTCCTCTGAACTCCAAACATATATATATAAAAGCTTGCTCAACATCTCTAGATATTTAAAAGGACCTAAAATTCAACACATCCAAAATGACTCAAAGTAATAATAGTAGCTTATTAAGCTCTTGCCCTGTTCCACATAATGCTCTCAGTAAGTTAGGTAATATGACCGTCATAATCCTCATTTCATAAATGAGGAAAATGGGGCATAAAGAATATAAGTAAACTGCCCAAGTACATACAGGTAACAAGTCTCAGACCTAAGAGCTGAATCCAGGCCTCCCAGGTACAGAGATTAATTTCTTAACCACCATACTATACAGCTTCCAAATCTTCCTGTCTAAACCTGGTCTTCTTTCACTATTATACATCTCTGTAAATGGTCCTCTACTGGTAACCTATCACAGAATACAATGAGAAGCAACTGCATTCTTCCTCCACCTCAGTTGACTGGCAGTTCAACTATGTTCTATAGAGACAGTTTTTCCCTTGCTCCTTTGGAAAAATCTCCAGTGTACTCCATACCTTATTTGCTCACTCAAGACACAGAAAACAATCTAATTTTGCTAGTTAAAATACCAAGGCCCATGTAATAGTTACAAAATCCAAAATCCATGCATCCACTTTCATGGCCTCCACTTCAACACCCCGGGTCCAATCTAACATTTTCTTTCACCTTGACTATTGTTCAATAGCTTACTACTTTCCCTCCATACACTCTGACACCCTTAAATGTTTCCTAAATGGCAGTTTGAATGATCTTTTCAAACAGATCAGATCAGCTGCTGCTTAAACCATTTTAATGGATATTCCATAGTCTGAGGCCAAAATCAAAATCTTTAACCTGTCTTGTAGGGCTTTGTGAAGTCTGGACCTTATCTTTCTGCAAGTTCATCACATTACTCTTTGCCTTGATTCAATCAAACTTCTTTTCAGTTCCTTGAAATAGTTATATTCTTCTTGCTTTAGGGCCTTTGCACATACTCCTTCTTCATCTGGAACATTCCCTCAAAAAAAATGTTTACTTTAGTAAACTCTTATTCATCTTTCAAACCTCAGCTCAAATTTATTTCTATCACAAGCAAAATTCCTTTAGCACCCATTATAAGGCAGGTTCCTGTGTGCTCCTAAAACAAGGGTCTTGTCCTTTTGGGCCTTTCCATCAGTTTTAATCATTCATTTCCTTGTATAATTAGACTGTGATGGGGGCTTTGTCTATTTCACTCACTGATATATCCCCAGCACCTAGCTTAATACCTGCTATATTATAAAGAGTAAATGAATATATTAGTTCAGTGAGTAAATTAACTATGGTAAATTAAGTTATGCTTTTTAAGCTATAAAGACTTTTAGTATGACACATTCTATTTATAAAAACCTGTCCTTAAAATGATCCCAGTACTCAATATTTCAGCACTGAATTAATCAGAAATATTAAAATCATTACATATTTCCATAAATATATTTACAAAAAACATAAATACGCAAAGTATTTTTTTCATGCTTATAAACTTTGCTAAGGATGGGCTGACTCTTTTAGGTTATTACATCTTAATAATCCCTATACGAATCAGTCAGTGTCATTCTTCCATTACCTCACATCATACCATCTGTCCCACAAACACGTGGCCTAGACCATAGGGAAGACAGAGTGATTTACTTTAAATGAACTAGCACAAAATTAATTTCTCTAACTTGAAAAATCACTGGTCAGTGTTAAATCACATCACATTATATAGAATATTATAATAATGTTGCTTCACCTTGCAAAGAGTGGTAATATAATGGCAGTATAGGACAGTGGAAAGAAAATGGGCCCAGGGATCAGACAGATCTGGATTTGAATCTTGTCTCTGCCATGGGCCAACTATACAGCCATGAAAAAATCATCTTAACATTCATAAACCTAATATTTTCTCTGTAAAAATGGAAATTATAAATACTTTCTTCATGGAATTATAAAGATTAAATGAGATATAAGACCTTATGTTATAACTGAATTTTCCAGAAACCAAGAAATTATACATAGATTTAGTAATCCGGACTCAACTAACGATTAGCTGTGACCTTGGTTTTATCTCAACCCTTCAGCTTTTCCCATACTGATAATTTTCGAGTTACACCTGTAACAACAAACCTTTATTTTCTAGCAAACAATTCCCAAAGAGTTTTGGGTCACTGCTTCCTTTTTTTAAATAATCTTATATTTATCTCTCTTTGTGATATACTACCAGTCGCTAACATAAATTACAAATATCTTATATACAGTAGTCTCACCAAAAGAGAGAATAATATTTTGTATTTGCTCAAGCAATCCTAGACAACCTCACCCGTTTGGAATTCAAAATTTAAATAAATCAGTTGGCTTCTATAAGGAAATTTTACTGTCCTTTCTGTCTGAGGAGTTTTGCAGCTTGAAATGAGGAAACTATTTGAAAACTGGTTTCCATGCTTTACATATATAAAGTAATATGTGTATCTAGTATACTAGACAGGTCAGCTACTCATATGCCAATTTAACTTTGATGTATTTTTTTATTATGACCTTGCATAAAATCAGCAGTTTCCAAATGGTAAGTAACAATCTTCCTAAGAAGAGTTATCCTCCAAATTAGAAGAAAATTACTTTCTCAATTCAGACTTGCATATTAATTTTCACTTGGAGTTAATGTTTTTCTTCTTTCAGACCTACTTCAAATCAGAAGCAGATTATTTGACTGACTGAATATTTACAAAAGGATCGTTATTCCTCAGTGTAACACGTATTTATGAGAACCCAAAAGTTAAAGCTAGTGCAAGGAGTAAGAATAGGACATAAAATATGCAACAACTTGAAACTAAAAATGATCCTCCTCACACCCTAGGACCATCTCTCTGTTCCTTCAGAAAACTCAGTATTCTACACACAATAAATGCTAAATAAACATTTTATAAGTAAAAAAGTGGATGAGGAAGATGCTATAAATTAGATGCCAAAATGATCTCTGCCATAACTGAATTAGGCTGGGTTTGCTTAGTTTGTCCTCTGAGGCTACTTATTTCTCCCAAAAGCCTACAGCCATGAACTGTGATAAATATGTCATTTTAGTGGTGCCTGATACTACAGCTTAGCTACTTCTATATCTATATCTAATGGAATAACGGGGTTGGATATAGCTTTATAAAGCTTATTTGATATATTTTGAAAATCACTAAAAATTTAGTCTTTGACAAGCCCCATTTGGTAAATTTCATTTCAGGATGCAGATATGTGGGTATAGATAGGGATGTCAAAAGCCATAGAAGTAGTACAGATTAACTATAGAATATTAGGGGGTTGAGGGGAACCCTGTGGAACACCCAATTCAGAGGTCAAGAACAAAACTGCATTCTGCAGAGGAAAATGAAAAGAGCTGTTCAGACAGGAATGGAGGAGATGAGTAGAAAATTGAGAAAAAAGTAAATTATGCTTTTAAGTAAAAGATTGCATCCTTCTTTGCCAAATGCTACAGAAGCCACAATGATGTGGACTTAGAAGATCCATAGGATTTTGTAGTGAGGGCATCATGAAGATATCACTCCCCAATTTATATTTTATGAAGTGCTTTTATATGCATTGTTCAGTTTAATACTCAAAGCACAACACTGAAAGATCAACATGATAGTATATTAGAATTTGTACAAATGAAAAAAACTAAGACTGAGATCCAATTATTTGTGTAGGATCTTACAGCTACTAAATGAGAAAGCCAGGAAAAACACTTTGTATTATTTGTAATAACAATAACAACAACACTAAATCATCATTTACATTTAATAAGCACCAGGTACTATTTTTAGTTCATTATCATCCCATTTAATCCTCACAATGACCTTATGAGGTATGTTTTATTATTCTCATGTCACAGATGCAAAATCTTATTAGGCCACTAAGGATAAAACGACTTGTCCAAGGTCATATAATAGTACTTGAAAGGCTATTTTGATGAAATAATTCTGGTTTTCCAAATTCCTCTGAGTCATCTCTTTGATACTGTGACATTGCAGTACTTGATTATTTCATCCTAACAAAAAACTCCTTATTTAATCCACACATTAAAGGTCAGGTAAGTATCACCACATGTTTGAGCTTTTCCTCTACTCTATCCTTATTTTCCAAGTACCAATCTACACTAAAGAACAAACTTCCAGATTCCTATAAGCATTGTCATAAAATGTTTTATAATTCAACTCGGATACGTGTGAGAATTAGTTCAAACATCTCAGTGGTTTGTCCTCTGTTTCATATTCTCCATCATCTAAATGAAACTAAAAATACTCTCCCCTCTACTTTTCATCCCTCCTGCATCCATTTATCCTTTTGATTGGGCTAAGATTAAATACGCATCAAGATATTTAGTCGGTGTAATCTAATTCAGCTATGTATGGGCACTGGAATTAGACCCAAACTCTTGCTCTCACAGGACACATAAGCTTTGACAAGATATTTTTCCTTTTGAAGGTTCAATTTCTTCACTTAATAAATGGAGAACATCAGACATTTGTCCATCAGGTTGTCATGAAAATGAAAGTGTCTCACACATATCAGGACTTCATTAAATACTTAAGATCTAACTCCACTGCTAATATTGTCAATAAATTCACCAAAAATCATAAAAAATTAGCTTTAGAAAGTATACAAGTGTTTCCCTATTAATAATTTGTTGTATCATATTTTAGGTATAGTTTCTTACTTTTGACCTTTAATCAATTAATAATAATGTGAAGTTATTTGTTGATTGTTGAGACTCACTAAATATTTTATTTTAGCCTGAGTAGAATCAAGTGACTCCACTGCTTCCTGGTCATATTAAAACAGAAATTTCAATTTGACCACACTGCTATTTTAGATTTTTCTTTTCCTTTAGTCTCAGCTCTTCAACTCACTGCCTAGATGGATAGTACCTAGTATAGAATTACAGATGTGGCTTTGAAATTTTTACTGGAGTAATACCTAGCAAATATAATTTACAACTTGTAGTGGAGTAGATCTGATCATTGAAATAAGTGCTTATTAGGTCAATAACACAAATTGCTTAATTACTTAACCTTTACCTCTGCAGGCAACAAGTCTTCAACAATTAAACTGTCTCTTCCAAATTATCAACCTCCTGAGTTTACTAGATGTATCTTGAGAAGCAGTTACATATTCGAATTTTTCAACCCCTCTCTGATGAGTCCCAGTATGCATATTCCATTTTTTATGGAATCTCAATTAGCATCTAAGAACACACTTTGAATAATGTTAATTTAGAATGTTCTACCTTCAAAAAATAATGTACACTGACCATGAAACTTTTGTTATTTTGTGGGCACGTTATATGCTTACATCACTAAAAACTCCAAAAGTACGGCAGGTTTCCAGTAAAGCTTGTTCTAATAGTTCAAATTATATTAACAAGACCCATTTTCTCTCAAGCTCTCCACTGGCCTCATGCTGTCTCCTTGTCTCCACACTATGGACTCTCTGTAGCTACCTCTAAAAAGAAAAAAGAGAGAAAAAGAAAGGAAGGGAGGGAAGAGAGGAGAGGGAGAGGGGAGGGGAGGGGAGGGGAGGGGGAAAGGAAAAAGTTAAAGGAAAAGAAAAAAAGCCTTCATTTGTAGTATCTGTGATTTCTGTGGTGTAAATAGTCCCAACACAGCCATGGCCATTTGAAGCTATCAATGTATATAACTGAATCCAGGATGGGTTATACAATCAGCTCTCATGAAGCAGTTAAGGGCCAGTTCCAAAATTACCTCTGTTAGTTGCAGCTCAGTGTTCATATTTTTATATCACTAAGTCTTGGAGGACAAAGTTTCTTCTGGTAGTTCCTGAGGAAGAAGTAGGAAATGTCTTTTCCCCAAAGCCTTCCACTAGTTTGCCAGTATCTCATGAACTCTGAATGGTTTACTTATCCGTGAAATTTCTGGGGGAATGAAATAAACTAATTAGCTTAAACTAATCTGGGGCTCACTGATCTGTGAACCATGCTGCCCAAATGTTTCTCCATTTGGACAGAGCAGAGTGAAATCCCCATTCAGAAACAAGGGGATCGCTAATTAAAAAAAAAAAAAAATAGATGGGAAGATAGATGGAAGGAAGGGAGGGAGAGAAGGAGGGAAGGGGGGAGGGAAGGAAGGAGGAAGGAAACCAAAAATATGCCACTAGCGCACAAAAAAGAAAATCCATTTAGATTAAAATATCAGCACTATACTTGAGTCCAAGCTCTGTAAAGGCAGAGGCATTTCTGTCTCCACTTTATTTTTGTTGATACTACTGGTAAGTGTTCAATAAATACTTGTTGAATAAAAGTTAAACAGGAGGCACCCAAATATTTTTGACTAGATGAATGAGAAAAGTTAAAATTTTTACACAAATAACTTGGTTACTGGCTTTTCACTATTAAAATACTTGAACTTTGATACATGGACCAGTATCAGATACATGGACCAGTATCAGTGTCACTAGTTTTGTAAACAGTCCTGTAAATTATAGTGATTCATACTCTCCAAAATGATCCACAGCCATTATATTAAATTCTAGCCTACGACGGGTTATGCTGAGGTACTAGTGTATTCTTCTGGCTTTAACTATGAAAATTGGTCCATTATCATACACCAAACAATGCTGTTGTCATAAAATAACCCATTTAAGGATGTTAATAGGCATTTCACTAACTGCACCACCCAACTAATAGAGCATGTAGAAGGACTGTAGAGTGGTCAGCCATACATGATGTTGGGGAAAATAAAGATCTGCCAGATAAAGACCCATCTGTGCTCATCCACAGGCACTGCTTCAACAACAGCAGGTCATTATTGATTAATTTAAGTGTCTTTTTTTATCTTTCTGAGGAGAATTGAAATATGTTATGGGCAGCAAACAGAGAAGCATCTTCCTTTTATTTTTTCTCCATATAGTACTTTTGCAAATGTTAAAATAGCTACTCAATTGTTTTCTCCCTAGTGTCCTGTGTATTCTGTGGACTATGTAGAGATTAATAGCAGCCTGCAATAATATGTTGTCCTGTGTTGAAAAAAAACTATGCTGCTGTTTCTGGAAAGAAATAATTGGTATGTATCTTAGAGTCAACGTCTGCATTTAATGGAGCATAAAGCGGTGGTATTTCTCATGAAGGAGGCATATTATCCGTTTAAACAGCTTTCAGCCTTGCACATAAATTAGGCATTCGACAAGCTTTGGAAAAAGAGAAACCACAGAGTAATGAATTAACATGCTTGCTTATTCCTAACAAAGAAACCATCTCTTTTGAAAAGAAGAGAAAGCTCCAGCGTCTCTGCTACATTTGGAAATCTGAAATTAATTATTGACTTTTCCATATTGTTTGCAGCCACTTTGCCCATTTATTGTAAAATGTATATATGATAATTGTTTTTACAGGAGCTCATAAAACTCAGACTGTAAATGAGATAATATATGACCAATTTATCACATATGCCCTTCAGACATAGAGCTAAACCTGGCATAAATGAAAAGTGGTCAATGCACATTTTGTCAAGATCTTCTCTTACTGCACCAGGGAAAGAAAATGAAATGGTAAAATTCTCAAATAGCTGCAACTGAAAAACATTTTATATTTCTCTAAACTATTTCCCTTACCAGTTAAAAACCAATTTGGGTTGGTTTCTAGAATCCCTCTTGGTGAATATATTTATGCCAAAAAATAATAATTTACAGAATATGGAACTTGACAAACTGTTTTCCCATTCACTGTACATAATACCATAATTACCATTCTTTGAAAAAGAAATTGAACACATATCTGCTGTTAAACTTGTACTAAATTTAAGGAAAAATTAATATGAAATATACTTTTCAAGTTATCATTCTCTGTATATGATAGCAGCTGTGTCAGCTAGGAGGAACCCATTCGATTAAGCCCAAATCCCTAGGCAAGAGTGCCAACACTGACAGAGGTGAACACTAATCTCCTCTAGGAAAGGAGATTCCACACCTTCCTTAGTAGCTCATTCCAATAGTTAAAGTCAGTAATGCTTTCACCAAGTGCTCTTTCTTTCATTGAATTGAAACCTTCCTGCCTCAGGGTTGACCCATTCAGCTTCCTCTTAGGTCATTAGGTAGTAAATAGGTATATAGTAAATTTTCGTCAGACCCTTTTTCAGAAGACCCTGCAAGATATAACAGAATTTATTGTGAATGGATCAATAACCCAATACAGCTGTAGTACTGAAATGAGGGTGTATTTAAGCGGAAAATATTTACGTAGCATATTAGAAAAAATTAAGAGGAAACTCAATCATTTCAAGACAAGATAACAAATAAAACTCTGCAAACAGAGAAAGGTCCAAATGTAATTTTTATATTAATGAAAGGGAGTTTAATGCAAAGGAATCATCAACAATAAGATTAATTGTTAAAGGGTAGTGACCACATAGGTAAATTCAACTAAGAGTTTCCCCCTTGACTCTATACTTTGAAGAGAAATCTGTTTCTACAAGGACCAGAATTAGAACTGAGTGCAATGCCATATGTTAGGCCACAATGCCTCACCCACTAAGTGTCAGTTTTTCAGAAACATGATGATTCATTAGGCACAGGAGTAGGGGACTTTAAAAAAAAATTGACTAATAAAGGGTAAGAGGGAGTTTAGTGACTAAAAGAATATAAATAGAGAATCATTCAAATGGGGTTAAGAATGCAAGCTCTAGGGCCAGGGTCAAGATGGCAGAGTAGAAATGCCCTGAGCTCACCTCCTCTCATGAGCACACCAAAATCACAACTATCTGCAGAACAACCATCAAGAAAAAAGTCTGAAACCTAACAGAAAAGATCTTATACAACTTAAGACATAAAGAAGGAACCACACGAGATGGGTAGGAGGGGCGGACTCACAATATAATCAAGTCCCATACTCCCGGATGGGTGACTCACAAACTAAAGAATAATTATGTTGTAGAGGTTCTCCCACAGGAGTGAGAGTTCTGAGCCCCATGTCCAGTTCCCCAGCCCAGGGGTCCTACACTGGGAAGACAAGCCTCCAAAGCACTTGGCTTCGAAGGCCAGTGGGGGTTTATTTTAGGAGTTCCAAAGGACTGGGGGAAATAAAGACTTCACTCTTATAGGGAGCACACAAAGTCTCTCACAGCTTCCAAGACCCAGGACAAAAGCAGTAATTTGACAGGAGCCTGGTCCAGACCTGCCTGCTGGTATTGGAGTGTCCCCCAGAGAGGTGGGGGGCAGCTATGGCTTATCCTGGAGACAGACACTGGTGGCAGCCATTCATGGGAGATTCTTCTACAGCATGGACACTGATGCAGGCAGGCGCCATTGTGGAATTCTCCCTCTAGCTTTTTAGCACCAAGATCTGGCCCTACCCAACAGCCTGTAGGAACCAGTGGTAGTAGGCCTCAGGCCAAGCAATTACCTAGACAGGGACACAGCCCCAACCATCACCAGACAGGCCACCTAAAAACTTCCTGAGCCCAGAGCCACCTCTAGACATGCCTCTAGACACAGTCCTGCTCACCACAGGACAGGACCTGGTGCCACACACCAGCAGACAGGCACTGGTCCTATCCTCCAGGAAGCCTCCTCTAGCCTCTGGAGCAGATTCACCCACCAGGGGGCAGACACCAGATCCACAAAAACTAAGATATCCCAGCCTGCAGAATCAGCCGGCCCACAGCAGGTCAGACCCTGCCCTGGGATGAACTGGGACCAAGCATGGCCGACACAAGCTTTGGGACACCCAGGACCCTGTACCCAACTGCATCAGGAAACGCCCCCTCCACACCAGCGATCATCTGACACCAGCTTTGGGATTCCTGGGCCTGGAAGCCAGACTGCAGGACCCATCTCTGCCTGCCAGTAGTCTGGCATTAATCCCAAGACCTGGCTTCATCCACCAGTGAGCAGGCACACTGGACCCTGACTCTGCCCACCAGTGGGCCAGCACTAGCCCCAAGGCTCCATGCGGTTCCGCTTCAGCCGCCTCATAACCAGGCCCTACCAAACAGCAGCCAACAGCCTCCACACATGGCAGGGTCTGGCAACCAACCAGACTAGGAGCCAATCAAGCCTACCAGGCTGTCCACATAGCCAATTCACTACAACTGAAGGACCCATACATCCCTCATTAGTAGAACCCCTAGAGCATATAGCTCTTGTGACCAGACGGGAGTCCACTTCAGGGATGCATAGGATGACTCCTAGAGAAAACCACCTTTCCAAGGTTGGGAAATGCAACTAACCTACCAAATACAGAAAAATACAAAACGACTTAGACAAAATGAGGCAGCAGAGAAACATGTTCCAGATGAAGGAACATGATAAAACCCCAAAGAACAACTAAGTGAAGTGTAGACAGACTATCTATCTGAGAAGAAGTTCAGAGTAATGATTGTTAAGATAATCAAAGAACTTGGGAGAAGAATATATGCACAGAGCAAGAAGTTAGAAGTTTTTAATAAAGAATCAGAAAATATAAAGAACCAAGCAGAGATAAAGAATACACTAAATAGAAGGAAAAATACACTATAAGAAATAAAGAGTAGGGTAAATGATACAAATGATCAATGAGGTAAAAGGCAGAGTAGTGGAAATCACTGAAGCTGAACAGAGTAAAAAAAAAAAAAGAAAAGAAATGAAGACAGTTTAAGAGACCTCTGGGACAACATCAAGCACACTAATATTCACTTTACAGGGGTCCCAGAAGCCAGAAGAGAGAGAAAAAGGGCCTGAGAACATATTTGAAGACATAAAAGCTAAAAACATCCCTAGCCTGGGAAATGAAACAGTCACCCCAAGTCCAGGAAGCACAGAGAGTCCCATACAGGATTAACCCAAAGAGGAACACACCAAGACACATTGTAATTAAAATGAAAATTAAAGATAAACTATTCAAAGCAGCAATGGAAAAGCAGCAAATACAAAGGAACTCCCATAAGGCTATCAGCTGGTTTTTCAGCAGAAATCCTGCAGGCCAGAAGGGACTGGCACTATATATTTAAAATGATGAAAGGGAAAAACCTACAACCAAGAATACCCTACTCAGCAAGGTTCTCATTCATTCTGATGGACAGATGAAAAGCTTTACAGAAAAGCAAAAGCTAAAACAGTTCATCACTACCAAACCAGCTTTAAAACAAATGTTAAAGGAACTTCTCGAGATGAAAAAGAAAAGGTCACAACAAGAACAAGAAAATTATGAAATGAATACACTCATAGGTAAAGGCAAACATACAGTTAAGGTAGGAAATCATCTACACACAAAACTAATAGAAAGTTTAAAGACAAAAGTAGTAAAATCATCTATATCCACAATAAGCAGTTCAGGGATACACAAAACAATTACGCATAAGATATGATAGAAAAAACAGCAATCATGAGAGGAGGATAGTACAAATAGTACAAATCATGAGAGGAGGATAGTACATTTTTAAAATGCATTTGAAATTAGGAGATCAGCAACTTAAAACAATCATATATATAGCAAGATTGCTACATAGAAACCTCATGGTAACCACAAACCAAAATCTATAATAGATATACTCACAAAAAAGAAAAACATAACACTAAGGATAGTCATCAAATCACAAGGCAAGAGAACAAGAGAAGAAAGGGAAAAGAGTGGCTAAATGGATACAAGAACAAGACCCATATATATACACTGCCTACAAGAGACTCACTTCAGATCTAAAGACATAAACAGACTGAAAGTGAGGGGATGGAAAAATGTATTCCATGCAAATGGAAATCAAAAGAAAGTTGGAGTAGGAATACTTACATCAAATAAAATAAATATTAAAATAAAGACTTAAAAGAGTCAAAGAAGGACAATACATAATGATCAAGGGATCAATCCAAGAAGAAGATATAACAATTGTTAATATATATGCACCCAACACAAGAGCAACTAAATACAGTAAGTCCCTACATATGAATGAGTTCCATTCCAAGAGCGTGTTCATAAGTCAAATTTGTTCATAAGTCCAACAAAGTTAGCCTAGGTATCCAACTAAGACAATTGGCTATATAGCACTGTACTGTAATAGGTTTATAATACTCTTCACACAAATAATACATAAAAAAAGCCACACATGAGAAGAAAACAATTTTTAATCTTACAGTACAGTACCTTGAAAAGTGCAGTAGTACAGCAAAAGAGCAGGCATACAAGGGCTGTCATCAAGTGAACAGGCAAGAAGGGTTACTGACTGGAGAAGGGAGAGGAGGTGGGACATGGTAGAGCTGAAGGATCTTCAGCACTAGGAGATGAAGGGCAAGCTGCAATTTCACTCACTCCTGATGTTGATGGAACGCACGTTCACATCTTTGAAAGTTCACAACTTGAAGGTTTATATGTAGGGGACTTACTGTATATAATGTAAATATTGACAGACATAAAAGGAGAAATTGGCAGTAACACAATAATAATGGGGGACTTTAACACCCCCTTACATCAATGGACAGATCATCCAGACAGAAAATCAATATGGAAACACTGGCCTTAAATGACACATTAGACCAGAGGGACTTAATTCATATATAGAGAGCATTCTGCCTGAAAGCCACAGAATACACATTCTTTTCAAGTGTACATGGAACAATGCACACACTTATCTTCAATTAATCTACAATAATGGAGGCAAGACTATACAATGGAGAAAAGATAGCCCCATCAATAAGTGGTACTGAGAAAATTGGACAGCTGCATGTCAAAGAATAAAATTAGAACATTTTCTCACACCATACACAAAAATAAACTCAAAATGGATTAAAGACCTAAATCTAAGACCATAAACCATAAAATTCGTAGAAGAAAACATAGGCAGAACACTTTTTGACATAAATCGTAGCAATATTTTTTTGTATCTGTCTCCTAAAGCAAAGGAAATAAAAGCAAAAATAAACAAATAGGACCTAATTAAACTTAAAAGCTTTTGCACAGCAATGGAAACCACTGACAAAATGAAAAAACCTATTGAATGGGAGAAAATATTTGCAAATGATATGATCGATAATGGGTTAATATCCAATATATATATAAACAGGTCATACAACTCAACATCAAAGAAACAAACAACCTGATTGAAATATAGGCAGAAGACGTGAAAGGACATTTTCCTAAAGAGGACACGCATATGGCCAACAGGCATATGAAAAGATGCTCAACACTGCTAATCATCAGGGAAATGAAAATCAAAACCACAATGAGATATCACCTCACACCTGTCAGAATGGCTATCATCAAAAAGACCACAAATAAATATTAGAGAGGATGTGTAGGAAAGGGAACCCTTGTACTCTGTTGGTGGGAATGTAAATTGGTGAAGCCACTGTGAAAAACAGTATGGAGGTTTCTCAATAAAACTAAAAATAGAACTACCATATGACCCTGCAATTCTACTCCTGGGTATATACCTTAAAAAGTCAAAAACACTAATTCGAAAAGATACACACACACCAATGTTCATAGTAGCATTATTTACAATAGCCAAGATATGGAAGCAACCTAAGTGCCCATCGACGATGAATGGATAAAGATGTGGTACATATATATACAATGGAATACTACTGAGCCATAAAAAATGAAATTTTGCCATTAGAGACAACATGGACTTCGAGGATGTTATGCTAAGTGAAATAATTTAGACAAAGACAAATACTGTATGATATCACTTACATGTGGAATCCAAAAGACACAACAAACTACTGAATAACACAAAAAAGCAAACTCACAGATACAGAGAATAAGCTGGTCATTACCAGTGGGGAGAGGGAATGGGGGAGGGGCAATACAGGGGTAGGGGATTAAGAAGTACAAACTATTTTGTATAAAGTGAGCTACAAGGATACACTATACAACACAGGGTATACAGACAATATTTTATAATAACTATAAATGGAGTATAACCTTTCAAAATTATGAAGCACTATATTGCAGACCTGTAATTTATATAATATTGTACATCAACTATACTTCAAAAACGAAAATAGCAGAATTGGAATGAGGGAAGGCAGAGGTATTTGTAGAAAGGGTAGTCAGAGAGGACGTTCTGAGGAGGTGACACTTAGCTGGAGTCTAAAGGATGAGCAGAAGCCAGCCATGGAGATGTGAGATAACAGAGCTCCCGGCTTATGGAATAGCGAGCGCTCAGCCGTGAGAGGAGGCCAGCCTGGAGCCTAAGAGGTGTGAGGGAGAGTGGCCCAAGATGGACACAGCCATCTGGACGTGTGCCACATCATATCATAGAAGGCCCTGCAGGCCAGCTTGTTTGTTCTCAGTGCAGTGGAAAGTTACAGAAACAGAAAATGGGAATGACCTGATTTACATTTTTATAAGCCCACTCTGGTCTCTGTGGGAAGAATGGACATGTGGGGCAAGAAGTGAGACTGGGAGGCCAGTTAGGAGAGGATATTGTAATACTCTCCAGGTAAGAGGCGATAGTGGTTTGCACTGTGGTGGTGGAATCTGAGAAGGAAAGAAGTGGACAATTTCAGACTATGGTTTGGAAACAGAACCAAAAAGAATATGAACTACTGTATATCCTTAGCCTATAAAATCAGGACCTTAGGTATAAATGGCTTTCTATGTAACTGTTCTTTTGTAGAAAGGAGAAGTGGCTCTTTACTGTCACACATGCAATAATAGGTGAATAAACTTAAGTGAAACAGATAAAAGAAAAGAATGCAAGCTATACCACCTCAGAGCTCTGTGCTCTAGTGCAAAGTACTTTACTCCCTCTCAGTTCTCCCATCTCTAAGTGGGGCTGATAGTACTAATCTCTTAGCATGAGGATTTTATAAAATCATGCATGTAAAGAATATACACTATTTGACACAGATTATGCATTCAACGATGTTACTTCTTGTTATTGGATATTGTGTTCTTATAGCTGTTTATATTATTGTATTTTAATTTCACATTTGAAGGGAGAAAAGGAGTAGTACTACATTTGCCTAGTATTTACTTAAGGTAAACTAGATTAAAACCTATGCCTTTTATATACAATATTAAAGAAAATTGAGTACTGCAATTGACAAGCAAAGAAACTACAGTTGAACATAAATGTTCTTCATATTCTCTATACAAGTAACTTAAAAGGAAGAAAAAGAATTGGATGTGAGAAGAAATATTAGAAGATTATTGGGATTACAGACTCCATTTATTGTTTAAAATGAGAAATAATTTTTCTTTTCTCACAAAAATAATTTCCTGAGGGTCTCTCTTCTTGTTAATTAGAGGCGGTGATGATTTTTACCTTGAATTAACTCTGTTCAAGGGACATTTTGGTATTTTGGAAACACATGGACTTTGAAGGCAGACAAATGTCTGTTACAACCCCAAATTTTTCCCTTACTAGGTGTGTGACCTTCAACACTTCCCTTAGCGTCTCTGAACATCAGGCTCATATTTTATGTAAAGGAAAGAGTAATGCACACTTGTGGTGAGTACTAAATACTGTGGCATTTATGTTGCAAGCTCACCTATTTACACTACTCTCTGATATACAAAGGATACATAGCCTCTTCATAGTCTACAGTTGGTCTGAACTTTCTCTGGAAACCTTACTTCTTACCTCACTGGGGAGAGGAAAAAAAAGAAATATTAGAACAATACGATAAATTTGATCCCACCCCAAAATTTGAACATTTTCTTAAGCTAACTAAATTTCCTTTGGAGGAATCATTTTTTCATATTTCCCCCTTTCCCTGCTTCTATGTAAAACGGAACCTAAGAATGTGGAGGTGGGGGTCCTATGTTAATTCATGAACCACCCCCATGGTTGAAGGGGGCCCATGGGTGCATAGCATGTTGAGGAAAGTTGTCCATTTATAACAGCACCTACTTAGGAGATATAAAACTGTTATATTTTCCACCCTAGCTAGCTCAACCTCCTGAAACTGATAAGAAACCATGAACACTGAGAAACTCTGGGATGCTAGACCTTTCTTGGGCCTAATTAAAATATCTTCCTAATCACTGAAAAATCAAGCTTGTTTTACCTAACTATGGACTCAATCCATCTTACCAAGTATGTTAAAAATGAACTCTCTTTCTAGTATTTAAAACCCCTGAGTTTTCTTCCTCAGTGAACTTTGCAGTGAATTTCTTCACTGATGTGTGTTCCCTGGCATGACAGCACTTTTTTTTTTTTTTTAACTTTGAGGATATCTGCTTCATTCTTTGACAATGTGTTGGTATCTTTAAGGTAAAGTTGGTACCACCCTACCTCTCACTATTCTTGCAGTGTTTGCTGAGAAACTCTGCAAGTGGAACACTTCGAATCTGTTCTCTCTTTCCTTGTGGTCTAGTGGCCTTTCCTAACAATTTGGTCCCATTGAGGCCCTGGGGATTGCTGCAGACTCCTTTTCCTTTCTTGGCCTGTGTGGTTTGCTATCCAGATCTCAGACAAAGGACCCTTTACCTAAAGCTTTAATGATACACACTGGCAAGTTCCCCAGTCAGATCCTGAGTTCACTTGCACATCCTTGCCTAGCAGCCAGTGGGAACATATTCGTTTTTCCATGCCATGTGGGAACTGGCACTGTCTCAGGAGTGTCTTCTATTATCCAGTCCTACAGGCTTTTCCTTAGGTACTATTATCTGTGTGTGGGTAATGGTGTAGTTTTCAGAGCCACTAAAGGATGCAAGGCAAAAGCTTCTCTCCCCTCGTTATTTCCTTTAACCTAATATATCTTCCCTCCTGGGACCTTCCCAGAGAGAAGAGGTTGTGACACACATCTTCTGCTTCCTTTACTTCTCTCCCCCTCATTCTTCCCACAATCCCTACTGATTGGATCAACTTTCTTTTAGTTTGATTTCCTATCAGGTAGAGATTTCTTCAAAGTTTTCCAGGCTCAAACCTTATGACTTTTCCTAAAAGATGAGTAGAATATGGAGAGATTGGCTTAATGACAATGGAATGTAAATGAACAGGAATACAGAAAATATTGAAATTATTTTACATGTGAAATATCTGGCACATAGTAATTATTTAAATATTTAAACCTATGATTATTATACTGCCTAGAAAGATAATTTATAACATGGCCAAATATCAAATAATGGCTTCCTAGTCTCAGTTTACAATCAGGAAAGAAGTTAATATCACCTGACTATAAGAAATATCCGGATCATTTGACAAACTTGTAGATAATCAAGTGAAGCGATAAGAAAAGCAATGCAGCAGGGCTCAGCTGGGACAGATAACCCAGGAGAAAAGATGATGTAAGAAGCTTTAGGGACAGAGATTCATTATCTTTATTTTTTATATGGATCTGGGATCCACCATGGAACGTGGGCAAATTACCGTGAGAAGCTTCTTGCTCTTCTTTATGAAACTTGTTCTTCAGATTTTAAACCTCAGTGCATTATATGACTTGTAACAAAGGCCAAATGTTACAACACATCTGGTTCTAGCCCTTAAAAGAGGGACTCTCTAATTGATAGTGCTGTACAACAACAACAACAACAAAAAATACACAACGCTGCCCATGAATACCTTATCTCTGTAAGAACAACAAACAAGCAAATATATATTTGGTACAATATTACGAATGCATGTGCTGTTATGTATCTTTTATACTATTTGAGGCAAATACGGAGCTCAGGTAGCTATTCTACACATTCACACCGACCATAAATCATATCCCCTTGATGCCGATCCAAACCAAACACTAGCAATAACCACTCTAGGATTTGGGTGTTAGCCTTTTGCCTCCCTGACACAAGTACTATTATTTTAATTAGGTAATGTGATCATTATACTATTAATCAATTTCCAGACAGCTCTTCTTTTCCAAAGCTAAAGTACTTTTCATATACGAAATCCAAAGAACTAGCCCATGTTAACTGTGGTTATTTTCTTACATGTTATATACACCATCATCAGTAATTTCAGGATGCTTCCCCTAAAGGCTCCTGAACATTACTGGATCTCACTCATAACCATATATTCATTAATTGTTTCTAGTCTCCTGGACCCAGCCTCTCTAAAAAAATTCCTCCACACTTAGTGCTATTCTGTCTTCCCCAGACCTCTGTGTGTATCTCTTTCTCTACCTTAGCACACATTGTTGTTTTCTGTCTACTGTTTACTCCATGAAAATGATAGTTCCTCCACTGTTTCCCCTTTTACATGCACCTTTCAATTTCAAGCTCTACCTGTCTGTTTAGGAAATGGTTTATTTCCAATCTTCCCAAGACTATACAAAAGTCAAATTATTTTTTCTCTCATCCTAAAAATCTTGGATTGCAAATTAAGCTGGGAGGGTAAAGCAAGAACAAAAATGGTAGATGGGTCACTAGGTCAAGGTCAAGAAAATGTGCCATGGAATGAGGTAGAATTATTCCGTAGTATGATAAAGTGTTCCCTTTAAGCTGTCTAATCCAAAAGTAAAGGCACGTATTGTTAACTGGAAAATATCTCTTCTATAACATGTGTTTTCTCTTGAAGAATAGTCTTTCCTCATACTTGGCCACCTGCCTGCCAAGTTTCTTAACCCTCTGAGTCTCCAACTTTGGTTTCCGGAGTTACTTTAATACCATTACCACACATACCTTCAGACCTCAGCCTGTGAAAATCCTTTGGGGGTCATCTAAAGATGAGATCATCTAGCCAAGGGAACATAAAACCAGAGTGGAACATCAAAGGATTTGAATTATACTCCCTCCCCCCCCCACCATCTTCTAATTTATCAAATTCCAAGAGATTGTTTTCTGTTTTATCCCAGAAAATATTGAGGCAGTAGATAAAGTATATAGAGTTTAGAGTTAAACAGACATGAGTTTGAATCCAGATCCCTAACCAATGAATTATTTTAAGCCTCAGTTTCTTATCTATAAAATGGAAATAATCTCTCCAAGTATTGCTGTGCCATCCATGAGGACTTGGGACATTCCATCTACAGTGCTTTTAAGACAAAATCAGGCACATGGAAGGCATATAATTAGTGGTAGTTCTTTTAACTTCCCTCACAACCTTCTACTCCAGGACTCTCCCATACCTTACATCTAAAATCTACCATCAACCTTTGAAGATCCCAGGGTTTCCTAGTTTCCAGGGGGTCGCAGCCATACATGCAATATATTATAAAAGAGGTAACTAGTACTCTGGAAAGTCTGCAAAGCAGCCTTAATTTCTTCATATAACAAAGAAAATTCTTATTCAAAGAGCCTTAAACTGAAGGAAAAACATGTTTATTTGTCCACATTCCATGGAGGTGTCCTGAGAACACAGCCCATGATAACTGTAGTTATTTTCTTATATGTTACACAAAGTGTGTCATCAGCACTTTCAAGAGGTGCCTGTTAAAGAACCCTGAACATTACTGGAGTTTCACTCATCACTATGTATTCCTCAACTGTTGTTTCTAGTCTCCTGGCTCCAGATTCTCTAAAAGAAGAATGATATATAAAAAGGTTACAGAGCATAGCTGGAGAAATATTCCTACAAACAAAAGTAGCCTAAATTTCTGAGGAATTATCAATTGTATCAAAATCATTATTATCAATGATTATCAATTATATGCAGACCCCCATTGCTAATTTTCAACAATACTGCTACCATCAGGGACTGGGACCCCAAGAAGCTCAATATTCCAAGTTTTTCTTACCTCTTCTATAAAAGCAGAGCTTGGGTTAAGCAATCTAAAGTCCTAAGCGATCTCTTCCAACATCCACTGCTATTGAGATACTACTTCAGTGATCAGCAGGAGTGTGGGAATTTACTAAGAACACAGTAAGACAGAGTTAAAGACTTTTCTGAGATATCTCCATGCACGGAACTCTGCTTGTGTGAGCACAAGACTTCTCTCTCTCTCTGTGTGTTCCACACTCAGAACTCAGGTATCTGCTCCCCAGCTGGCAGTTCCCTCTCTCTGTAATGAAGGATAAGTCAGAAAACTGAAGATCCTTAGAGAAATGAGATTGCCTAGAAGTGGGATGGAAACCGAGGGGAAGGTGGAGTCAGACTATCCAGGACAAGACTCTCATTCCTGGAGTTTTGAAGGAAAGGGAACTTGGTGAACTAGTTGCCAGGACAACCTGATCTTGAGGCAAGGGTGGTCGGGGCAAGGAAATGGGGGACCTGCGGCTGCTCTTGCTCCTGCCCCTGTCCCTGGCAGCCTTCCACGGGGTCAAAGGCTGTTTGGAATGTGACCCCAAATTCATCAAGGATATTAAGTCCTTGCTGGTAAAGCTGGTACCCTCAGAAGTCCCTGGCTGAACTCATCTGCTTGAACGGCAGATTAAGAAGATGATCCATTTAAGCTTCAAGGTCTCCCACAGTGACAAGATGCTTCGGGTGTTGGGTGAGCAAAGCTCGAGTCCCTGAGAGTTTGGGGGGTTAAAGGGAGAAGGGAGGTAGGGAAGAGAGCACCTGGGCCCACGTAATTTCCTCCATAAATGTAATTATTCTCCCACATGTTCCTTCACCCTTCCTCTCTAGCTGTTCAAAAGGATGTCAATTTGAGAACATGGCTGAAAAATGAACTTTATAAACTGAGCAATGAAACATGGAAAGGTGAGGTACTGTTTCAGTGTTAAGAGACTGTACTGCCCAAGAAAGTATGAGAAAAATTCACTGGGGAAAACAAGGCAAAACAATTAGGATTAAATTATGAAGGGATAGGCCACCCCTATTTTCTGATGTCCCTTCCATCCCCCTTTAGGTGCCCTTATCCTTCAAGCTTCTCGATGTCCGCCAAAACCTGGAATCCAAACTGAAAGAACTATTAAAGAACTTCTCTGAAGTTGGTAATATAAGATGTCTATCTAACAACACTGAAATTATGTGAAAGGAATAGGAAATGAGGGGTGAGAGGAGGAATGTGATTTCACATTAGAATAATTTAGAATGGGTGGAGGGGTGGCTGGAACTTAATGGGTAACCAAATAAAGATGACTTGGGGATAACTATGGGAAACACTAAGTTGATTCTAAGCTCATTAGATCTTTCTGATTCTCTTTTACCTTGTTCTGAAGATTGTGGTATGTACAGTATATGTGATGCCTTGAGGTTTCAGCCATATTTTCCCATCTCCTGTGCTCTATATGACCCTATCTCTTCTACTTGTCACATTGAGAATGCAATTCCTAGAGCTATTGGCTACTAGGGGGAATGTCAACGATCTCTGACAACAAAAAATATTTTATAAAATCTCAGACACCCCAGAGATTTTAGAGGTGCTAAGAGGCCTTCTATAGTAGAGTTTATAACCCAAAGCACCAATATAAGCTGAGCCATCATTTTCCTACTTCTTCCCAGAGATCTGACTTAAATTATTTAGGGTTTTGACCCATCAATAAAATTGACTGCTAGGGGAAGAAGAAAGTCACAGCAATGTAACCAATGGAAATGCCTGAGATCTAATCCATACTTGGTGTCTGAGCTAAGGAAACTCCATGCCATGGCCCCCTTCCAACTATCTTTCTTCTCTCAGTCGTGACTGAAGGTCCTATCCTGGATTGTTGGACCTGTCTTCGCATCACCACTTGGTGCTTCAAAGGAGAATATTGTGCAGGTAACAAAGATTGCAGTGTGGCATTTTGAAAGGCCAGGGATCAAGGAGTTCTTCATTGATTTACTCCACAAATATTTGTTGATCACCTTCTCTGTAGGTCATGCTAATGCCACAAATAAGAGCTAAGATGCTGGACAAAATTTGTACCAGTATGAATTACCAGGCACTGGATAACTGAAGAGCTTAGAAATGAAAAAGCTGTACTAAAGGTGGAGAAATTAGGCTAGGGGCAGTAAGAGAAAAAGTTTTGTAGAGCCTAGGAGTCTAAGCAATTAATAAAGATCAGAATAACCAGGGAACAGTGATGTAAGTGGTGAACAGGGCAATTTTTAAGGTTAAAAAGAGTCTTCTTATGGATAAAGTTCTCAAGTTACTAATTTCCTTCTCCAAAATTCACTTTCTTTTTTGCCCTTTCTTCTTTCAGAAGATGATCCAAAGAAGGCTGAGAATCAAGAGGTCACACTATTTCTGATATTACTAGCAGAAGGTGTAATATTGGGAGGTGCTTTGTTACTGTGAGTTTTCCTCCCTCCAAACAAACACTGGATCAAGCATTTCTTTGGCAAAGAGACTGCCCAATCTTCCCCTTCCTTCCAGTGGAAATAATGGGAAAGAAGTCATTTCAAAATCTGGGATCTCATACTAACAGGAATGAGATAAAGTTTGATGGGATAAAAGTTGGAACATAGGAAATGGAGGAGGTACAATGAAGTATGAGAACATAGGAAATGGAGGAGGTACAATGAAGTATGAGAAAAACTTTTGTAGAGGAATTCAAAAAAGGAAGAAAAAACAATTGTTACAATTTTTTTTAAGAGTTGGGCTACTAGTACTGAAGTTGGGATTATCTTATTTCTCTAGTCTAGATTCCATTTTTGCATCTCTCATCGGAGGAAAATGAAGGCAATACGAAGGTCATTAAAGAAATACTTGGAGAAGAAACTTGAAGAATAGGGATAATGGATGAGAAGGAGAAAGATTTTGGAGGCAGAAAATAAATACAGAGACACAGCCAGAAGGTCTTTCATAATTCTCTTACGTGTTGACTCAGAGTAGAAAACCGGGAATTAAGCTCTTTTGCAGTCATAAAGTCAGAGTATTCTAAAACTGAACTTAAGAGTTTCTCTAGTAAAGACCCTTTCTGATAACCTGAAGCAATGGAAGCAAATGATTTACTGGAAGTTGTACAGAAAGTAATGCTGGTATGCTACAATGCACATAAAAGATGATACGCTGCATGATAGTAAAGAATGCATGGTTGTCTAAGATTCTACGGAAAACGTAATAAAGACTCAGCTTTTTTTCTCATCCTATCAGTCTAAGCATCCTATCAGCTTGGAAAAAAGTTTTATTTTTATTCAAGAAGTTTACTCTAAAATCATTCCATTGATTGGTCAACTTATTAAGAAATCAAACATATTTTTTCAAAAGTAGTTATCAATAAAATGGCATTTTGAAGTGTATACTAAATACAATATTTCCACATCTTAATGTGTATAACTATTACCAACAAAATTTAAAGTATGGTTTTGGTTCTTCTGTTTAAAAAAAAAGGCAAAATAAGAGAAGTGGAATCAATTTCTTAATAGTGTAGACTACATTTAGGATAATGATGACATAGATGGAAAATTTATACTTGCAGAACAGAACACTATCTTTTTCCTAAACCTGTCTTTTTCTGTGATGTAAATCAATGTTCAACTTATTATAAATAAGAATAAAGTTCCTTGTAATCACCCTAAAAAAAAGAATTCATGGTTGGAAACTCATTAATGTCTTTAATCAGGAAAATTTTTAAATTTCTAAGTTTGCTTTTATTTCCACGTTTCTATATTTATCTACGTTTCCATATTTATTAGGTTCAATGTGGAAAATTCCTTGGCAATTCATAACACTCAATCTTCATCATGATATGACACACACATACACACACACATGCACACACACAAAGTCCAAAATATTAGTCCTGAGTTGAGATTTGTCCCAGTCATTTTTCCCTAAATCTATGGTCTATGACTGAATTAGATATTACTGTCTTAGTCTAGTTGTCCTTATTGAACACTTTTTAATGTGTATACCACCCTAACCAGCGTTTTACATCTACTATCTAATTGAACTCTTGCAATAATCTTTTTTTTCTTTCTTTCTTTTTTTTGTGGTACGCGGGCCTCTCACTGTGGCCTCTCCCGTTGCGGAGCACAGGCTCAGCGGCCATGGCTCACGGGCCCAGCCGCTCCGCGGCATGTGGTATCCTCCCGGACCGGGGCACGAACCCGTGTCCCCTGCATCGGCAGGCGGACTCCCAACCACTGCACCAGGGAAGCCCTTACAATAATCTTTTGAGTAATATTGTTATTTACCTCCACGTTACGGATGAGGAAACGGGAAAATATCTAACTCGAGGTCCACAGCGACTAATCTAGGCTATGATAAACTCCCCTTGTGGCTAACCTGTGCTTACTCACACCATCTGACTGGAACTCACAGCTATAGACATGCAGTTATGAAAGACAGATTAATGGAAAGATAATAAGTGTGGGTTTTGTCAACATCAACTTGATTACAGACAGTGGTGGCAAAGCCTGGAATAAAACTGAGGCCTGGCTAACCCTAAAATACATGAACTTTTCCACTCTATTTTGTGTCCTTTTATTCTGGAAGCTTATTTCAAAAGAAAAACACCACAGTTTAGCAGTAGGAGAATAGGTCCTGCTTCAGTGGTGGGTAGAAGTGTTTGCAAATCTTTCACCCACTGTAGATCTTTGAGTACTTGTTTGTTGTTGCTGCTATATTAATGAAATATTGAATGAATCAGAATATACTTGAGGAGGACCTGAACGTTAATATCTCTCAGTTGCTAAATTTGAACTTCATGTTAAAAATAATCGTGTTGTTGGCACCTATCATTTTCCAACGATTTAAGGCTCACCTTACCAAATAATTCTTGAGACTAACTCCTTTCATGGTCTTTATAAATTATGGTTTTTATACTTATTTTTCATTATAGATAATTATACAAATACGATAACATACTTGCTAGATTTTGTGTGTTTTTGTGTCTCTTTGTTTGCTTTAGTGCAGCCTTTTAAATTTCTTGTCATATTGGCTTATTGTCCCCTCCCCACTCCTCTTGTATTTCATTCTCATCACTCTCTTCTAGAAAACCTAGGTTGACAAGGATATGTATTTCATTATTTTATCCAAACCTAAATGGCTATAAGTAAACAGATACACATACATACATACAAATACATTTACACATGTAATTTTTTTGCTATTAAAAATTATGCACACTAATGCATGTTGATTTCACACTTAAATACTTTGTGGAAATTAAGCTAACTGGTATCAACATCTATTCGCTCTTTTTGGCAGTTGCACACAATAGCATCGTACCATAATTATTTTAACATTCCTCTATTTTGGGTATTCTCTTCATTAGCTTTTTTTAGTCAGTATAAATAATGCTGCAATAACCATCTGTGCAATAAATATCTACTTATTGATTCTCCCATGTGTAAGAGATAGTGTTCAGAACTGGAATATCTGAAGTCAAAATTATTACATGTGCTTCATCAGAGTCTGCCCACATACCCCCATCCCAACTTACAGGATCCCATTCTTTCCTAATCAATGCCCTCACTTTAACAATAGACACCTTACAAGGCTGGGATTCTACTTGAATTGTAATTCAGCCAATAGCAGGATAAGGTCCTGTGTTTTATTTCCAGCAACTTCAACTATAGGAGCTATAGGAGATAAGGCTCTTCCTCAGAGCACACCTAGGAGCTCATAGGTCACATATACGGGGTTTGAGCTGAGAATTTGAATCCTGGAGCTCATCCTTTTAGCATTTTGTCCAGAAAAAGAGGAGCAACCAATCAACATCATCATATTACTTAGTTTTCGAAAAATGATGGAAAGTATCATATACAGAATCACCTAACTTGCTTCTTATAAGCCGTTGATTAGGAGTATCCAGTGGAGATGTTTTACATAACTCTATAAACAGTTCATGCTGAGGACTGTCAGTGCTCTCTTTACTACTGGCAGTAAATCATCAGCAACTTTAAATGTAATAGGACTAGAGAGCCAATTCAAAAAGCCCAAAACCAATTCTGAAAACTCGTCCTTAAAATTATATTCCTCTAGAACTACTCTCAACTCCGAAATCTGTATTAGTCTGGGTTCCTCAGAGGAACAGAACTAATAAGATATAGATAGATATGTAAGAGGAGATTTATTACAGGAATTGGCTCACATCATTATGGAGACTAAAATATTGCATCATATGCAGCCTGCAAGTTGGAGAACCAGGAAAGCCAGTGATATAATTCACTTAGAGTCTGAAGGCCTGAGAATCAGGGGGATCTACCTGGTATGAGTCCTAGAGTCGGAAAGCCCAAGAACCAGGAGATCCCATGGCGAGAGAAGGAGAAAGACCGAGGGAGAGAATATGTGCTTTTCCTCCACCTTTTTGTTCTATCGGGGCCCTCAATGGATTGGATGATGCCCACGCACACTGGTGAGGGCAGATATTTTTTACTCAGTCTACTAATTCAAATGTTAATCTCTTCCAAAATTACCCTTACAAGCAAACCCAGAACCAATATTTTGCCAGCTCTCTGGGCTTCCCTTAGCCCAGTCAAGTTGAACACATAAAAATAACAATCACAAAACATTACCTATCAAGTGTTGTGAAGAGTAGCTAATTATACGCATTTGAGACTATAACCTTCTATTCATCATATATCATAAAGATTAAAAAGTATAATAATATTGAATAGGGCATTTTAAGTAGCTAGGAAAAGAACAAAGTAAACTCAAAACATGTACAAAGAGGGAAAATTAGATTGTATCTTAATGAAATGCAAAGCAGAAAATAAAGAGATAACACCAGATGCTAATAAAAGTCTTCATCCACACAGAACAAAAAATTTTAAAGATACATTAAAAAGGTAGAAATAAAAGGATCAAAACTATAGACAGAATTTATTTTTATCTTAAGAGACTCTTTTAAACAACTATAACATTTAAAACTTGGATGAAAGGATATTTTTATTAAAAGTACAAATTACCAATACTGACGTAGGAAGAAAAAATAACCCACGTTGCCAATGTTCTTTAAAGAAATTTAAAAATGGTATGAGCACTACTGAGAACAAATGCCATGCTTAAGGAAAAATCTGAAATGAGACACAACATGCTGACTTTGATTTTTACCTGAATGGTGAAACTATGATTTCTTCCCACCTTAAGCACATGGTGCTTGCTTGTTTCCTTCACTAAAGCAAGGAATACAGGAGAACAAGTGGTTTTGATGGAAAGAGCCCAATTTCAGTTTTGAAAATACTAAGTATCAATTTTGTTGGGTGTCAAAAACAGACATCCATTCAGTGTTTGAATTTACATATATGAATATATAGCAAGAAGATCAAAGCTAATGAAACCTATTTCAAAACAACACTTGAACAGAATAGTGAACCTGAAAATATGACTAAGAAGATCATCCAGATGAAAAGGTAGAGAAGAAGTGATGAAGATCAAGGATAGGATACTAAAGATGCCCATATAATAGTAAAATTAAAATATAATTCTAAGTGGGCAGAGAGGAACAGCCAGAAATATTATGTTATTAAGATATCTATAATATTAAGATACTTACAATATTAAGACACCTAAAAATCCAACCTGTTTTGTATAGTCTTACTCCTTGGAAAACCTTTATTTGAGATGCTGCCTTTGGGCTGCCTTTGGGCTGAACTCCCATCAGCTTTGACTATGTGTTTCAAATTTGTGACCCTTCCATCTGCACAATTTACTGCAATTGCTTTATAATATAAATCCAGAGTCTGATCGTTATCATTTCTAGAATCACCAACATGAGGAGGAGCTGGTTGCTTTGTGTTTCTATGTGTTTACAGTACAGTAACATGAAGATTACCTAATTAAACTATATGTTCATCTACTAGGAAAGGTCATGTGGTACTTATATTTTCAAATGTCAAATACAAAATTAATTGCTTACAATCCTAATTTAAGCTTGAGCTAACAGTTAATATTTTAAAAAAAAAGATATGTAAAAACACCTTTCCAACAAGCAAATCCTCAACCCAAACCTCATTTATAGCTTAGTGAAACAATACAAATCATTTTATTACTGGAACAATTATATTTTAAGAACTAACATATACTCCAATGTCCCGATGTCAACCCTGCATGAGTTTATTTCTAGCATTTCCCTAGGATATACAAATCAATCATTAGGGGAACATATTTCTCTGAGTCTGTGAACCTGGCATAGTTGGTGCAATTTCTGACCCCCCCCCATCATTCTTGCAGTTACTTTATTAAGAATCAGTATTTTCTAAGGTTTTTTTTTTTTTTTCTTCAGGAAAAAGAGGTCAGAGGTGAGGTTCCACTTAGCTTTTACTGAATAAAAATTTAATAATTTATTTTATCTAGAGGTAACATTAGAAGGTGCTAGTCAATCTAATTAAGGTGCTCAAAACATAAATTATTAGAACATAAAAAATAAAAGCTAACTAACAAGATAAAACAACAGCTGGTTTAATACTGGAAGCTTCTTAATTTCCAATTATTAATAGTCTTTCTAACTTCATTCCCCTACATCCTGACTCAAACGGAGGTTGTACCTTCTTCCACCTAAGGCAAATGCTTTATGATTTATACTTCCTGACCAGCCTCTTCTAGAACATTCCTTCATTATTTATCTCCCATCATTTGTCTCCTTTCTCTTCCTCAATACTAGGTCTTTACTCTTAGTGTCCATTACTATAAGTTAAAGCCTCTTTTCTTCATCCTTTTAATTTATTTAATTTATTTATTTATGGCTGTGTTGGGTCTTCATTTCTGTGCGAGGGCTTTCTCCAGCTGTGGCAAGCAGGGGCCACTCTTCATCGCGGTGCACGGTCCTCTCACTATCGCGGCCTCTCTTGTTGCGGAGCACAGGCTCCAGACGCGCAGGCTCAGTGATTGTGGCTCACGGGCCCAGTTGCTCCACGGCATGTGGGATCCTCCCAGACCAGGGCTCGAACCCATGTCCCCTGCATTGGCAGGCAGATTCTCAACCACTGTGCCACCAGGGAAGCCCTTCTTCATCCTTTAATCACTTCGAACTACCACCCCAGACCTCCCTGCCAAACTTCTTTAAAAAGCACTCTATATCTCATGACTATTTCTTCATTCCTGTTCTCCTAATTCACCACAATCTGCATTCTGCTCCTCACCACCAATTGGAAATTGCTCTAAGGTTGTCACTGATCTCTTAGTTGTTACATTCAAAGAGTTCTCTTTATTCCTCAAGTTACTTGTCAGTTCTAAGACTTATCAGAGTGCTAATGGTTTCCTTCTTAAAGTACCCCTCTTGCACTTGGCAGGTTTTGTTATTTTCAAGGTTTTGTTCGAATTTTTACACCATGTTTTAGCTGCTTTTGGGGGGGCTCTTCCTCCTCTGCCTACTTACTTAGAAATTGAACACCAGAGAACAGACTTCAAATTTTTTCTGCTAGCTACTCCATAGCTGGTGGAATCTCATCCACTCAGCAGGTTTTAACTATCACCTATTAATTGTATTTCCAAATTCTTAGACTTTTATTTGCACACCCCAATTCCTCCACCTCTGTTTCTGAATACATACTGGATATATCCATCTAGACATAAAATACCAATTTTAAACTCGGCATGCCTAAAACTGAACTCATTATCTTGAACCATTTCTGATTTTATACAATTCATCCTTATCCAGAGTGTCTTTCAGTCCTCATATATGAAGAAAATATATGTTGAATGTAGATTACAGATAAGGCACTTTACTGAGCATTTTCATATTTATCTTCCCATAGATTCCACAAAATTATTTTAAATCATTTTTGTATAGATGAAGCTCAGCAAGTTTAAGTAACTTCTTCCAAGTGGTTACTTGGTAAGTGGTGGAGCCAGGATTCAAAGCCCACTAGCTAGCACTGGCTCCATGGATACCATAAATTACCCAGAAGGTAGAAGTCTCAATGTATTCTGGAATCCTCTCTCTCCTTCATCTATCCTAGCCAGTCTCTTCAATTAGCATTGATTTTCACTCCTAAATATCTCTTAAATCTCCATGGCTACTGCAGCAGTTGAAGTCCTTCTCTCCTGTCTCAGGACTGATTGCAGTGGCCTTCTAATCAGCCTCCCTGAGCCCAGCCTCTCCAGAAGCCAAAGCCATCCTTCCTTTTGCACTCAGAATGATCAGTCTAAAAACACAAATTGATTTCTAACTCCTAAGTAAAGTACTCCAATGGCTCCTCCACTCCTAAAAGTGAAGTGTAAACTCTTTCATACAACATTTTACATTGCTTAAATTTTACCATTCCACACTATGTAATCTCACCTTTGGCCAAATGCCTTCCTAGGCCTCCTTCTCTACTTAGGGTTTGCCAAACATACTTGGCCTTTTCTTCCTCCTAGCCATTACTTGCTATGCTTTCTTGATTGCCTGGTAGTCTTCCTCAGCCTTCAAAACCCACATCTAAAGTCATCTCATAAAGCCTTTCCTGAGATGGTCAGACAGCATTAATCACCCACAATCTTCAGGATCCATTACAATTCATTTGCTTCTATAAAGCAGTTTTCACTGAGGACTGTTATTATAGGGACAATGACTATGCTATGCTTGTCTTCATATTCCCAACATCTAGCAATATACCACAAAACTGCATCAGCTTAAATGTCACTTAATCAAGGGATTTCATATAACTATGAATTAATGCCTGATTCCAAGAGGTCAGAAATCATGTCTGTTTGTCCACAGAGATCATTGCAATACCCGGTACTAAAAAATAAATAGTAGTTAAATGAAAATATAAATATGTAAATGAGAGCATTGATGAACGCTGTTATTTGGAATCAAGTATACCCTAGGTATTCTTAACACTCCCACATATACTTTGTCATATTGTCCACTGAAGCCTCAGTTCATCTTTAAAATCCCTTGCAGCTGGATGACCGACAGTGCCATGGAATAAGGGCTACCTCAACATTGTTTGGAGCTAACACATTCCATGCAGCGTAAGTCAGAGTTAGAGTAAGTACCAAGTTCCCAAATCAAGTGCACAGGTTCCTAGTGTGAAACCTAGCTCAAGGGCATCTATGGGAAGTTCTCAGCAGCTCCACTTACACCTCAGGGGAGCTGGGTTGGCTTTGCCCCACCAGCCTGTCTTACTGCCAATTGGACCAGATCTGAAGAAACCTCAAACCTTCTAATAGTTCTCATGACTTTTGGCACTGATCTAAATTGAGAAATTATCTCAAAGATCAGGAAACTGCCGCATATTCCCCTGAGTCACCCTGATAACAGGGATAAGGTGGGAGATGGGTAAGGCGCAGTAGAGATGTCAGTATTTAAGTACCTAATGGTATTAATATTAATAAACACAGAAGGTTCTGGAACATTACCCTGAGCATTTTCCTAACTTCAATATACATGTTTTTATTTTTCAACTCACCTAAAAATAGATTGAATAGCAAGATTAAGTAAAAGGACAGTAGTGAGAGTAAAGTTGGAGAATGGAAGTAAATATCTGAGGAATGGAAGAAGGACACTTTGCACTCCACTTCATCTCAAAGAACTTGCCTAACTTCAGGTTCTCCGGTTTGCATTCCCAGATCTAGCACTACTAAAACTGCCATGTAATATTACATGTGCTTGCACATCTTCCTCTAAAATAGGAAACAAATACAAACACCTCCCAATTAAAGGGCAGCACTGGCAGGTATGCATGTTTGTCAAGCATCCACTGGACCATTACAGGGCTTTCCGTGAGGCATTCCTCTCAAGCCCCTACCTAACGAGGCTTCATCAATCTGCCTGATGAGGTGGCCCTTCACAATTTCTGCTGAAAGTACTAATAAGCACAGGCTCTTCAGGTTCAGAATTCACGTTTTCTCTTTCATCCACATTCTCTTTATCTTACTAACAGTGTCAGAAAATGTTCAACAAGATTTTCTAGCGAATAAAACACATCCTGGTTTTATCTTTGGCACTTTGGAAATCTATGTGAATAATACTTTCAAGCCAATAAGACATCATTTATTAAGTTGTTGTTTCTGTAACTGATAACCTCAGTCTGGGCTATGAAAACAGTCCAAAGAGTTCAAAGAAAAGGCTGAAAAATATTAAACACACAGTTTGTGATGCAATGCTTATTAAGACATACAGAACCTTGTATAAAAACCGACTGCATTTCCTTGAAAGAAAAGGCAAGGGAAATTTACAGTCATTATCTCTGGGTGGTGTAGGTTACCAGTGATTATTATTTTCTCATTTTTGCTTGTTGGTGTTTCTCATTATTCTACAGTGACCTTGCATCTTACTTATGTAGGGAGAAGGGCTACTTGACTTAAACTTGAGGGCAGTAGGACTTCCAAAGTAAACACGGTATATTACAATTTGTTCCAAACTGTCCAATGAATTAATTTAATCCAGTATTTAGTTTATGAGATAGATTTTACATAACAAAGTAGCCTGAGTGACTATTTCCTTAAATTTCTTCCCTTGGAAATGAAATTTGGTTTAACATTCTTTTTTCTTGTCCTGTAATCCTGGTATATTTTGTTTCAAAGGCTTACTGGGGCAAAATCCTTTCAATGACTCTATGTAATGTACTCAGTACCATAAGGGAGACTAAAAGGAGTTGGAATGCAGTGAAATTTAAAAAAAATAAAACTGGTATTATAATTATTATTATTAAAGAAACACCCTGTTTATCATTGATTATAAGGTACAAAAATCTGAAGAGTCATGTTTTCAATTCTAAGCCACGAGCCAGGTCAGGCATTACACACTACTCATCTGCTAACACTAAGGTCAGCTAAGGACCTGCTTCTCTTTTATTTGCCACTGACCCTTACTATCCTGTCATTAGTTTTTCACTTTTGTTGCCCTATCCCGTTTATGATCTCAGTATCTCAAGTGTATTCCCATGTGTTTTACTCTTTGTTTTAGAAAGCACTGTCTAATAGAAATATAATGCAAAGCACATACATAATTTTAAATTTTCTAGTAGCCACATTAAGAAAAAGTTTAAAAACAGGTGAAATTAACTTTAATAATACATCCCAACCCAAATATCCAAACTGATATCACTTCAATGTGTAATCTGTATAAAATTATTACTGAGCTATTTTAATTATTCATTTAGAAACTAAACCTTCAAATTTTGGCTGGTATTTTATACCTTCAGCACATCTCAATTTGAAATTTTTTAATTGGAAATACCTGATTTGCATTTATATATCATAAAGTTTACAGCTGAAAAAGTAAACCCAAAGTTGTTCCAAGCATGCTTAAAAGTTTTCCACTCACTCAATCTAGTGTCAGATTTTAAATTTACCGTAAAGTTAATAAAATTAAAAGTTCGGTTTCTCAGTCACATTGGTTATATTCCAAGTCACATTAGTTGCAATCCACACGTGGCAAGTGGCAACCATGTTGGAGAGCACAGGTTTAGAATCCACAAACTGTTTCTGCTTAAGACTTTCAAAAGTTGGATATATTTTCCAGGTCTTTAAGGATCAAACCTCAGATCTGACCCACACACAAAAGCCCAATGGTGGCCCTTACAGACACCTTTCACAGACATTTTCAGGTAACAAGCACCCCCAACGTACACACACATACAGAAGAAACACTTTGGAATATATCCCCATCTGATGGTGACCCCTGGTATATGATGGTTCCCTGCCTTGGGGAATAAGTACTGCATTCTGAGTTTACTTGGAGATAATTCCTGGAAGAGGCACAGTATTTTAAAAATATAAATGAAGGACTAATCTTAGAAAATGCAAATGAAAACATAAATGGCTTACTCTGGAATACACATAAATTCTTTCAGGCAATAAAGATTTATTTATTAACTTATCAGCTCAAAGGCAGACTACTGTCATACCCCAAAGCAATAAATCCTGAGAGTCACCTATTATGTTGCTCTTGCTTATAAGTGCATTTGGGGCTTTTTCCCCCTCTTACTGATCCTGTTGTTGACAAATACATACCTTAAAAAAAGAAATCAAGCAGATGGTTTATATGGCCTTTTTGTGGGAGAGGGAGGACTGTTTTGTTTTGTCTTGTTTTTGCAGGGGTGAATAGAAGGGCTTGGGCAAAGATTCTTGTATAATTGATTTGGACTGATGCCAATTAAAAATCTTCAGTGAGAAAATAAACTTTCCAGAAACTTTCAGACTATCAAGGGGAAGAGTTTCCTCTGTAATTACAATATCTATATGAGTATGGTTACAGAGACCACAGGCAGGATCTACTCTCCAGATAAGAAATGTGTAATAAAATGGGTGTTTTGTGTTTTATATTTTGCAGTGTTATCTTTCCACACATATATAATTGTAGTCTACTTTTCTTGTGCCTTTTTCTAATGCATAATGTATTTTGAATTACATGGTTTATACACAACCATTTACATACAACTTAAAACAAGTTTTATGATCAGAATGTGAGCCATTTTAATATAGTTCCGAAGAAGTCAAGATTCTTTGTTCAGAATTTTATTTCCTTTATCAGTGGTTTGCTTCATGGGTCCCATAGAGCAGCACTAACCAACAGACATACAGTGCAATCCATAAATGCAAATCACATATGTAATTTTAAATTGTCTTGCCTCCATATTAAAAGAGTAAAAAACAAGTATAATTGATACACTTTTATTAAACCTTAAATATCCCAATGAGATATTGTACCATCTTTTATTTTTTATTTAAAGCATTGAAATCTGGTATTATTTGATACTTATAGTCTCTTTCAATTCAGACTAGCCGCGTTTCAAGTACTCAATAGCCACACGTGGCTAGTGGCTGACATTACTGAACAGCAGAGGCAAATATAATAATCGCAGTGAAACTTTGGTATAAGTTGCTGAATATATGTTACTTTATCAAGCAAGATGGAAACAAGAGACCTATTCAAAATTATGTTTAACAGTCAGTTAAGTGTTAAATCTTCATATTACTAAAGCAAAGTTAAAAGAAATCTGTTGTGATTTTCTGTAAAAACTATTACTTGGCCTATAGAACGTAGCACATTTTCTATTCTTTCCTATTTGTGCTATTAGCAAATTTTCAGGGTAGGCTCACTAGATCCCTACAGCACAGACAGTTAAATAACCTCGATCATGGTTTAAACTGGTCTTGAAATTAGTTCACATAATTACCTGTCAGTAGAATATGTCACTGGTTTTTCTTTTTTCAAAACATTTTTTTTTAATCAAACATCTTCAGAGCTCCCTTTAAAAACTGAATGAAATATTAGAATGACACATTCTGAGTGAAAAATGTTAATTTCTATCTCACCCTTTCTTCTATTCAAATGTATAATTTTTTTCCAGTGTTGAAAAATCTGCAGCATTAATCTCTGTGACTTAAAGAATAACCTTACTTTACAGCACAGTTCAGTAAGACACTAGAAAAACTGTAGACATATTTACAAAAAGAAATATCCACAAGCTATTACACTGTCATACATTAGTGCACTTGTCTGCCTATATGATATTTTTCTCCACGTTCAATGGTGCATATCAAGTTAACAACCAAAATTTATTATCTAATGTATTGTGTGATTAATGGGATAGCTCATATTTTAATCAGCCATAGATTTCTTCTCAGTGAGGTCTACTTGCCTTACGCACATTATAGTCATTCAGTCTTAACTTTTTATAATAGTTTTTCTTCTACTTTCCTTTCTATTTTAACAAAAATTTCATGTGAATGCTGCTAATAGATTTAATAATTCATTTTGTGATACCTCTATATTTTTAAAGACCTATTTGGCTCTGCAAGAGTGCTTTGTATTTAGAGTTAGCAATAACTATTTTAAATATAATAACTATAGTTTATTGATCACTTGAGGTATCTCCCTTTTCTTCTTACTACCAGAGAATTGTTTGCTTACATAATTTTGTCCATCACAAATTTACAGTTACCTGTGAGCAGCCACTATATTCCCTGCTTGACTATAAGCAACTTAAGAAAAGTGATATTATATTTATTTTCCTGTTTTTAAAAGCCAGCAGAGTAACTTACATATTATAGATGCATCAAAAAAATTTGTGGACTTTATATATGAATCATTATAAAGCTATGACCTCAGTGTTAGTCTAACAAATGACTTAAGCAGTCCAAACCATGCAGTCCATGGAGTCACAGTAGCTGTATTATTTAGCTATTATATATTATAGTATAATAGGAATATTCAACAGTTGCTCTGTTTTGGCACTACATACATTAGCTGCAATGTTTTAGTTATCCTATAATCTTTTAAGTATCCTATAAGGATAATTACCATACAAGGATAATTAAATACTAATATGAAGTATACACTATGAATAGCCCCATTGCAAAAACAATAAAACTGAGGTTCTGAAAGAAAAGGGTACTGAGTCAGAGTTTGGACATACATGTGTCTGATGGCAAAATTGGAGTTTTTAACCACTGAACAACAGCATGGCCTCTTGAGACATCTGGCTCTGAGAATCTTAGTTGGCAAGGCCTTTAAACAATGGAGTTGCTAATACTGGGGATGATTCCACTGAATGACATGCATTAGATACAACAGGCAAATACAAAACAAATATATCATTCATACGTATAAGAATATTGAATCCAAATTCCTGAATAGCTGTAATCTTTTGTTACTGGTATTTGGTAACTTTGTCATTATTTTTTCTGAGTAAGCTTTATGTACCTACCATAAAACATCCTAATTCTCTTTGAGGTTTTGATTCATTTTTTTCCCCAGATTCTGACATAATTATGTTAGATTGAAAGAATTTCTGATCTTGAGAATGCGTTCAAGTTTGTCGGTTTATAACTATAGTCAAATTTGGAGTAGCCACTATTGATTTTTAAACTTAACTAGATAATTGAATTTTCTCACTGACCAGAGGCTATTAAGAGTTTATTTGATTAGAGGTACCTGTTTCATTTTTGTTCTGGGTTGAAAGATCATTTACTATCAACCTGCTACAACATCTGTTAAAACATGTTCCTGAGGGAAACAAGCAAATTTAAAAAAAAAAAAAAGTAAGAATACACAAACACACACACAGAGTAATTCTCCTATACCTTCATTTTAACATGTTTCTCAAACTTGTCTCCTTGAGAAAGGGCAGAATGGCCTCCTTTTGCTACAGTTGCATTTTTAGTTTATATATATATATGTGTGTGTGCATACACTAAATATATTTTTATATATTTACTAGGTAATAATAATATAAACAAATAAATATACCCATACCACAAAACTACCTAAGAACATAGATTAAAAGGTAAGAAAGGAGACTGAGCCAAGATGGCAGAGTAGAAAGACCCTGAGCTTACCTCCTCCCAAGGGCACACCAAAATTACAGCTATTTACAGAGCAACTATTGATGAGAAAGACTGGAAGACTAGCAGAAGAGATCTACAACTAAAGATATAAAGAAAGAACAATAACGAGATGGGTAGGAGGGGCAGAGTCAAGACCCCATACCTCCGGGTGGGTGACCCACAAACAGGAAGATAATTACAACTGAGGTTCTCCACAGGGAGCAATGGGTCCAAGCTTCACATCGGGCTCCCCAGCCCAGGCGTACTACATTGGGAAGAAGGGCCCCCAGAACATCTGGCTTTGAAGGCCAGTGGGGCTTACTTTCCAGAGAGCCAGAGGGCTGTGGGAAACAGAAACTCCACTCCTACAGGGCACACAGAAAATCTCACATGCTCCAGCAGCCACAGCAGACGCAGTAATTTGAAAGACCATGGATCAGATCTACTTGCTGATCTTTGAGAGCTTCCTGAAGAGGCAGGAGACTACAGGAGATCACCCTTGGGACACAGACACTAATCGCAGCCATTTGAAGGAGCTTGTTCTACCGTGGACACTGTTGCTGGCAAGAGCCATTTTGGAGTGCTCCATCTAGTTCCTCACCACTGGGACCCACCTCCACCTACCAGCTACAAGGAACAGCATGCCTCAGGCCAACCAACTAGCCAGGTGGGGACAAAGCCCCACCCACCAGCAGGCAGGTTGCCTTAAGACCCTCTGAGCCAACAGCCACCCCAGGACACACCCCTGTCCACCAGAGGGCCCAGGACCAGGCCCCACATACCAGTACACCACACTCGCCCCGAGACACACACGGCCCTGCAGCCAGAGACTCTGGGACTCATCTCTGCCCACTGGTGAGCAGGCACCAGCCCCAAGACCCGCTGCACTCTAGCCCCGCCCACCAGCATGCAGACATACCAACTCTGGGATCCGGCTCCACTGACCAGAGGGCCAGCACCAGCTCTGGGACTAACTTCACACACCAGTGGGCAGACACCAACCCCAGGACCCCTTAGGCCATGGCCCTACTGACCACAGGTAGACACCAGCCCCAAGATCACTGTAGCCCCGCAACCTGTCATAGAAGAACATAGTGCACCCACCAGCAGGCTGGCACCAGCCCCAATATGCCCTGCATCCAGCCCTACCCATGATCAGTCTGACACCAGCTCTGAGCATCCTGGGCCCTGCAGTCATAGACCCCAGGACCTGGCTCTGCCCACCAGTGGGTAGGCCCAGCCCTGGGATCCACTGGGCCCCAATTCTGCCCTCCAACAGGCAGACACCAGTTCTGGGACAACCTGGGCTTCAAAGTCATCAACCTCAGGATCTATTCCCACTACCAGAGGCCAACATCAGATCCAAGACCCCTTGGACCCCTCAGCCACACTGGGATCCAATCCCACTCACCAGTGGGCCAGTACCAGCTTTAGCACACCCCAAAACCCAAAGCCCGCTGTGTCAGAAAATGGCCCTACCCACTAAGAGGAGGCCAATACTAGATCCAGAGAGAGAGAGAGAGATTGCTATATAAACCTCATAGCATATATATATATATATTTATATGTATATACACAGAGAGTGAGATTGCTATATAAACGTCACAGCAACCACAAACTAGAAATTTATAATAGATATACAAATACAAAAGAGAAAGGAATACAAACAGAACACTAAAGATAGTCATCAAATCACAAGAGAAGAAACAAAGAACTACAAAAATAAGCCAAAGACAATTAACAAAATGACAATAATTACATACTTATCAATAATTACCTTAAATGTAAATGGACCAAATGCTCCAATCAAAAGAAGTACAGTAGCTGAATGGATACAAAAAACATGACCCATCTACATACTGCCTATAAGAGACTCACTTCAGATCTAAAGACACACACAGAAGGAAAGAGAGGGGACAGAAACAGGTATTCCATGCAAATGGAGATGAAAAGAAAGCTAGGGTAGCAATACTTATATCAGACAAAATAGACTTTAAAACAAAGGATGTAATAGACTTTAAAACAAAGGATATTACATAGTGATCAAGGGATCAATCCAAAAGGAAGACATAACTATTGTAAGTACGTGTGCACCCAACATAGGAGCACCTAAACACATAAAGCAAATATTAATAGACATAAAGGGAGAAATTGACAGTAACACAATACTAGTAGGGTACTTTAATACCCCACTTATATCAATGGACAGATTATCCAGACAGGAAAAAAGCAGCAGAATACACGGTCTTTTCAATTGCACATGTAACATTATCCAGGATAGATCACATGCTAGCCACAAAAAAAGTTTCAGTAAATTTAAGAAAATTGAAATTATTTTTTTTATTTTTTATTTATTTATTTTTTTTTGTGGTACGTGGGCCTCTCACTGTTGTGGCCTCTCCCGTTGCAGAGCACAGGCTCTGGATGTGCAGGCTCAGTGGCCATGGCTCACGGGCCCAGCCGCTCCGCGGCATGTGGGATCTTCCCAGACCAGGGCACGAACCCGTGTCCCCTGCATTGGCAGGCGGACTCTCAACTACTGCGCCACCAGGGAAGCCCTATTTTTTATTTTTTAACATCTTTATTGGAGTGTAATTGCTTTACAATGGTGTGTTCGTTTCTGCTTCATAAAAAAGTGAATCAGTTATACATATGCATATATCCCCATATCTCTTCCCTCTTGTGTCTCCCTCCCTCCCACCCTCCCGAAAATTGAAATTATATCAAACATCTTTTCTGACCATAACACTATGAGATTACAAATCAACTATAAGAAAAAAAACTGCATAAAACACAAACACATGGAAGCTAAACAATACGCCACTAAACAACCAATGGATCAATGAAGAAATCAGAGAAGAAGTCAAAAAATACATGGAGACAACTAAAAATGAAAACACAATTATCCAAAATCTATGGGATTGGAGCAAAATCAGTTCTAAGAAAAAAGTTTATAGTGATACAAGCTTACCTTACCTAAGGAAACAAGAAAATCTCAACAACAAAAAAACTCCCTTTATACCTAAAGCAACTAGACAAAGAACAAATAAAACCCAAAGTTAGTTAAAAGAATGAAATCACAAAAATCAGAGAAGAAATTAATGAAATAGAGAATAAAATAAACAACAGAAAAGATCAAAGAAACTAAGATCTGGTTCTTTGAAAAGGTAATTAAAATTGATAATCCTTTAGCCAGACTCATTAAGAAAGAAAGAGAAGAGAGAGGGCCAAAATCAATAAAATCAGGAATGAAAAGGAAAAGGAACAACCAACACCACAGAAATACAAAGGATCATAAGAGATTACTATGAACTTTGTACTCAAAATGAACCTGAAAAAAAAAATGGACAAATTCATAGAAATGGACAATCTCCCAAGACTGAACCAGGAAGAACTAGAAAATATAAATAGAATAATTACCTGTAATGAGTTTGAAATAGTAATTAAAAAAAAAAATCCCAACAAACAAAAGTCCAGAGCCAGATGGCTTCACAGATGAATTCTACCAAACATTTAGAGAAGAATTAATATCTATTCTTCTCAAATTATTCACAAAAGTTGCAGCAGAAGGCACCCTTCTGAACTCATTCTACAAGGCTAGCATCACCCTGACACCAAAACCAGATAAAGATATCACAAAACAAGAAATTACAGGCCAATATCACTAATGATCAAAGATGTAAAAAATTAGCATCAAATTGTTAGCAAACCGAATTCAACAATACATTAGAAGGACCATACACTGTGATCAAGTGAAATTTATCCCAGGGATGTAAGGATGGTTCAATATCTGCACATCAATCAATGTGATACACCACATTAACAAACTAAAGAATAAAAACCATATGGTTATGTCAATAGATACAGAAAGAGCTTCTGACAAAATTCAACATCCATTTATGATTAAAAACTCTAAGTAAAGTGGGTATAGAGGGAACCTACCTCAATATAATAAATGCCATGTATAATATACCCACAGTTAACATCATACTCAATGGAGAAAAGCTGAAGGCATTTCCCCCAAGATCAGGAACAAGACAAGAATGCCCACTCTCACCACTTCTATTCTACATAGTATTGGAAGTCCTAGCCCCAGCAATCAGACAAGGAAAAGAAATCAAAGGAACTGAAATTGGAAAGAAAGAAGTAAAACTGGCACTGTTTGCTGATGACATGATATATAAACAGCTCATACACAGAAAATCCTCAAAACACCACCAAAAAACTACTAGAGCTCATCAATGAATTAGTAAATTTTCAGAACACGAAAGTAATATACAGAAATCTGTTGAATTTCTATACACTAGAACCAATCCCATTTACCATTGCTTCAAAAAGAATAAAATACCTAGGAATGAATCTAACTAAAGAGGTAAAAGCCCTGTATTGAAGATGACACAAACAGATGGAAAAACATACCATGTTCATGGACTGAAAGTATTAACACTGTTAAAATGACCACATTACCCAAAGCAATCTGCAGATTCAATGCCATCCCTACACAATATCTATGGCATTTTTCACAGAGCTAGAACAAATAATTCTAAAATTTGTATGGAAACACAAAAGACCCCAAATAGCCAAAACAATCTTAAGAAAGAAGAACAGAGGTGAAAGAATCATGCTCCCTGACTTAAGACTACACTACAAAGCTACAGTAATCAAAACAGTATAGTAGTGGCACAAAAACAGATGCATAGATCAATGGAACAGAAAAGAGAGCTCAGAAATAAACCCACGCACTTATGGTCAATTAATCTATGACAAAGGAGGCGAGAATATACAATGGAGAAAAGACAGTCTCTTCAATAAGCGGTGCTGGGAAAACTGGACAGCTACATGTAAAAGAATGAAATCAGAACACTTTCTCACACCATATACAAAAATAAATTTAAAATGGATTAAGAACCTAAATGTAAGACCGGATACTACAAAACTCCTAGAGGAAAACATAGGCAGAACACACTTTGACATAAATTGTAGCAACATTTTTGGGGATCTGTCTCCTAAAGCAAAGGAAATAAAAGCAAAAATAAACAAATGGAAACTAACTAAACTTAAAAGCTTTTTCACAGCAAAGAAAATCATCAAAATGAAAAGACAACCTGCTGAATGGGAGAAATATTTGCAAATGGTGTGACCAACAATGGGTTAATATCCAAAATATATAAATACCTCATACAACTCCGCATTGAAAAACAGACACCCCAATTAAAAAATGGGCAGAAGACCTGAATAGATATTTTTCCAAAGAGAAACACAGATGGCCAACAGGCACATGAAAAGATGCTCAACATTGCTAATCATGAGGGAAATACAAATCAAGACCACAATGAGATTTCACCTCACACCTGTCAGAATGGCTATCTGAAAAGACCACAAATAATAAATATTGGCAAGGCTGTGGAGAAACGGGAACTCTTGTAGACTGTGGGAATGTAAATTGGTGAAGCCACTATGGAAAACAGTATGGAGTTTCCTCAAAAACTAAAAATAGAACTACCACATGCCACATGATCCAGTAATTCCACTTCTGGGTATATATCCAAAGAATATCAAAACACTAATTCGAAAAGATACAGTAGCACCCCCACGTTCACAGCAGCATTATTTACAGTGTAAATAAACATTATTTACAAAATATGGAAGCAACCTACGTGTCCATCAACAGACTAATGGATAAAGAAGTGGTGTGTGTATATATATGGGATATACATACACATACAATGGAATATTACTCAGCCATAAAATAGAGTGAAATTTGGCCATTTGTGACAACACAGATGGACCTGGAGGGTATCATGCTGAGTTAAATAAGTCAGAGAATGACAAATATGGTATGTGATCACTTATATGTAAAATCTAAAATATAAAACAAATGAGTGAATATAACAAAACAGAAACAGGCTCACAGATATAGAGAACAAACTAGTGGTTACCACTGGGGAAATGGAAGGGAGGAGAAGCAGGATAGGGGTAGTAGAGGGAAGACAAGGGTAGGGAATTAAAAGATAAAAACTACTATGTATAAAATAAATAAGCTACAAGGATACATTTTACAGTACAAGGAATCTGGCCAATATTTCATAATAACTTTAAATGGAATATAATCTATAAAAATTTCAAATCACTATGTTGTACAACTGAAATTAATATAACATTGTAAAGCAACCCTACTCCAATAAAAAAAAAACTTAAGGGTCTGAGCAGAAGCATTCCCTACATTTCCCGCTAATGCCTGGTCATCATATTGCCCTGGCTATTCTAGAGATCCTAGAAGCATGACTCTTTTAAATGCCTACATCTGGACTAGAAGGGAAATTAGAACATCTGTTTTCCACATTCACTTTGTTGTCCCTCTGTGTCCCTTGCCAGTTCCAAATTGAGCAATACACTTGAAGTCTGGAATCAAAGAGGTTTTTAATTCCCAAGTACTCTGATTCCCTTTCCATCCTGTAGACAAAGAGTTGAATATGGAAACATATTGGCAGCTTTGTGGCTTAATCTGCTTCCACAAACTGAATGGACAAGTGGTTGTAACCAAGTAAGTATTTCCAAGTGAGCATAAAGTAGATTACTTGCCAAAGTTCAAATTTTCTGTCAAATGGGGCTCTTAGATTAATTATTACCCACTCTCTTGATTGAACAGGCCTACAAAAAAGAAGAGAGAAAGGAAAAATATGTGTGATTTTTATTTCTGATTAGAAAACTCTGAAATCTCCCTTTCAGTAATGACATCTTTAGTATGCAAGTGAAATGACAGATTGAGGATTAAAGGTCCACGGGAAAAGCAAAAGCAAAAATTGTTCCTGAGAACAATTATTTTACCAAAAGTGCCATCTTATCCTCTGAAGCCTTTCAGCCAGGCCCATGAATTAGTCCAGCTGCACATCCCCCTTATTCCTTATCTAATGCAAAATGATCTTAGTTTGACTGCACTGCTCAGCACTTGAGAAGCTCTAATTGTTTCCTGTACATTCAGAGTTTCATATTTTAAAAACTTCTATTTATTTTTCTTTCCCACTGTTTGTCCCTTTATTTGGACATCATCAGCAACTTCAGCATTGAAGTATAAATAGTTCTTGGGAGAAACAGGTTCCACATATATTCATTTCAGTTATCTTCTGGGCAGTTTTTCTGCTCCACTGACCCTCTTTTATTATACTGTCACTTGGAAGAGCACCACTACAGTGTTCTTGGCTAGCTATCTTACATGCACTGTCTTGAATCTCCACTGAAAATCTGTACCAAGGAATTTAGTATGACTCTACTTATACAAGTGAGAACAAAGAAAGGCTCACACTGTTTAGCTAGTTAAATATCATGAAGCTCATGAGTGAAAGACTTAAACTTAAGTTAAATGTGCCTTTAAATGTTAACAGACACATCTTTTACCCCCCTTTATAATCACAAACAGAAAAGGAATGGATTATTCTAGATTTTAGATGCACTTTGTTGTTTTAGACTGAGCCCCTTGCACTGGAGTGTTGGGATGTAACACTCTTTGAAACACATTCCAGAATCACTCTGCAACTGCTGACTTTAAAAGATCTCTCAGAAACAAAAACCCACTCCCAAATAGTTTATTCTACCCCATCTTCCATGCCAGAGAATACAATGACCCACACACGATTTGTCCCATTTCCTAAAGGTGAGATCAATTTGAAGGTGAAACAAAAAGAAATCCTGAAGGGGAAAAATTAACCACCATCACAACAAACCAAGCCACTTAATCTGAATTCAGAGGTTCTGACTAGTTCAAACAATGAATAAAGAAAATGGGAAGAATACAATTTGCAGCGATTTCGCAAAAGAGAAAAAAATCCTTACTTTACAAATAGCTCTGGCTTCATATCTAGCCAAGCAAGCGGCAAGGCAGAGGCAGATAATAATGTGATTACTCTGGTAATGATATGCATTAGATACATTATGGGAAACAATAATGCTCCCTACTGAATGCAGTCAATCCAGTTATTGATTTTTCTTAATGTTAAAAGTGCTACTCTAAAACTGAAAAGAGATATCCTTTATTTATTCTCTTTCCCTTTCAGTTTCCAAGTCCATAGATCCTTTGATGCGGAGTAGTATACCAAGATAATGGAGTAATGTATATCTAATCTGACACCTACTGGGCCAGGCTAATGGTTCAGATAAAAACTGCTAGGATACTGCTACTCGTGCAAAAAGCAATGTATGCTAGGAAAAAAATCTGAACTTTCCTTTAATTTTTCTTTAGTTTTGTTTTCTAAAGCATCCTTGCAGACCAAGCATATTTTTCTTTCAAATAATAATTGTAACATTGATTAGTCCACAGATCAGATGAAGCTGGTGGGTCTACATTAAAATGTTCTCTCCAGAATATATTTTTCACATGTTTAAGCTTTTGATACATTATCACTATATAGAAAACGGGTACATATGTACCTGGATATAGTTCCCTTTTTTATCCTCTAAAACTACAGTTTAAATCACTTTACCCTACACACACACACACACACACACACACACACACACTCCTATCCTACGTTGCCCTCATTCTATGCTTCATGCCACTTATTAACATTCAGTACATGTAGCTATGTATTTCTAATAAACATGAGAACAATATTTCAATAAATACAAAACAATTTGGCAAATCTCGACTTTCCTCTTCACTTCACAAACTATAAGATTTTTTCATCTTTATTAAATATTATTTCACACTGTCCTTGTCAAGTGAATAACTAAGTAAAATAATAGACTGATGTCAAAAGTTCCTTTTATGACTGATCTGCTCCATCAGAAAAAGTACACAATGTACTTGTACCCATCCTTTGCCTGATGCTTGATACTCATTTCCCTCATTCATCTCATGTCTCCATAACTTTTTTTTTTTTTTTTTTTTAAGCTCTGGAGGAGAGTAAGAAACATTTCTTCTTGTCATTTTCACTTGGCCAGTCATTTAAACTGCCCCCCAGAGGATCTGAAACAGCATGTCTAAGGCCACAGACCTCGGACCAGTAACAGAAACTAAAAAGCATCTGAATACCGTCCTCAATTTAATCAATGGAAATCATATGTGCATTTCTAATGAACCTTTCCATACATTTTAAGAGCAGAGAATCAAAACTAAAAGGTAATTCAATTTTATCAATCTACCTAAAACAAGATCTTCCCTGGGTGTCTTAAAATTATTAAGATGAGAAAATTGCTTAATTTTTAAAGATCTTTCCACATGACAAACTTTTCATTTAGCATATTGCTTACTTGGCCTAAAGCCATGTAGGTGAATAGAGTAAAATATTTTGGCCTGGTATAGAAAAGCAAACAATATCAGGAATTAATTATTCAGTTTTTCTAAATGGCTCTAAGCCCAGTTAAGATTATTTCTTCCAAATTTTAATAAGGAGATGTGAAGTGTAAAGCACTTAGGATGATAAATAATTCCTTTTTTCCTTTTCCTTTCCCTTTTGTACCCAATAAGCCTTTGGGAGAGACTAATTCAGATAGCTTGTTATTTAAATGGCTTTGTATGGAGAAATCTTTTTTCGTGTTTTCTCTCCCACTTTACATTTGAAAATTTTCTTCCAAAGAGCTTTCTGTGACCTCTTCTTGGGTAAAAGGATTGAGACCTCTTATTTATGTACCTGAATTGGCCAAAAAAGCTTTCTCCATCTAGTTTCTTGAACATTTGCCAAAGCTTGTGCTATAGATATTAGAAGGCCTTTAAGTTATTACAAGAGGCCTTTACATCAATATGTTCATCAAAGTTTGTCTGCACCCTGAATATAGTATATGTCCTACACATATACATTCTAAAATTTTTTAATTATGCAGTAGTGTACAAAATGGAAACTAATTTCAAAGCGCTATCAAATTAACCGTGATATTTGGTCCTAATTTCTCCTTTGCTGAAAAAAATTATTAAGTGGGTCTGAAAAAATTTCTATTACAAAAAGTCTGAAATGTTTAGGAAATAACTGCTCTCAAGCTGTAACAGATCTCTATAAAAAGTAGAAACCATAAACCTTTCAGCAAAAAGTGCCAATGGTAATATATCCAAAAGAATCATTTTTGTTTTACTTATTCCTTGTCTGTGCTTAAAGTTATCATAAAAAGGAGAAACATAAAAAGGGAGAAACTAACCTGACCATAAATTATTTCCATCAAGAAATTATATGATTATTTCTTTAAAAACAGGTATTCATGGGAGTTCCCTGGTAGCCTAGTGGTTAGGATTCCAGGCTTTCCCTGCCGTGGCCCGGGTTCAATCCCTGGTCAGGGAACATCCCACAAGCTGCGTGGCATGGCCAAAAAATAGACAGCTATTCGTTCATTTCTTTGCTAGTTTGATGAGTATAAATATCTTGTATTAAAAAGCCTTTTATATCTTTAACATCTATTTCACACACTTTCATTGCATTGGATTCTACAAGAGTCACAAACTCTTTCAGCCTTGGTTTCTTAATCTGTAAAATAATAATATTAATAGCTATCAAGCTGATATGGGGTTTAGATAATTTATGCAAATTACTTGTAGTAATGTATGCCCAATGGTAGGTTTCATAAGTAAGGTTTCTTCCACTAAACATCACAACGCTTGAGTGAAAAATAAAATTGGTATCAGCCCTTACTTACAAATGAGAAAAATGAAATGCAAAAATAACTGAGAGATTTTCCACGTTAATACAGTGAGTAAGGACTGGAACCCAGGCATTCTGCACCTAGCCTAATTTATTCATTCATTTATGTCCATATTTTATAGATTCTGGGGAATGTAGCAATAAATAAAATGGACAGAATTCTAACTCTCAAGGAGCTTGTGTTTCAATGAGAAGAAAATAAACAATCAATATGTCATGTGATAGTAAAGCAAAATAAAGCAGACTAAAGGGATGAAAATTGATGGAATTGACAATGATGGTTCATTTTATGTTGGATCTTGGGAATAAGCCGCTTTGATGAAATCCTATTTGAGCAGAGATCTGAAGGAAGTAAGAGAGTGAGGCATGTAGGTATCTGGAAGGTCATCCCAAGGATGAGTGGTGTGTTCTAGAGACAGCAAAGCAGCCAGTGGGTCTAGAGCAGGGTGAGGTATAAAGATGAGACCAGAATTGCCTGAGCAGTGGGACTTCCCTGGTGGTCCAGGGGTTAAGACTCCGTGTTCCCAATGCAGGGGCATGGGTTCGATCCCTGGTTGGGGAACTAAGATCCTGCATGCCACATGGCGGGGCCAAAAAATAATAAAAATTAAAAACAAAAAGAGTCGTCGGAGCAGAGAGCAGATACTTTAAGTGCCCTATCGTCCTTGGCTCTTATCACACTGCATCTTGCTCTTCAGTGAATCAGTGTAATTTTTACTGTGGCTCTGGAACTCTTTTCTAGTACTCCTCTTTTCTTTAACCCTACCATTAATTAGTAGGCTTTGTCAGTGCTCCAACAATAATGATGTAAAATTTGAAGATTACAAGGCTTCTCCAAATACACTGCTTGTCAGTCATCACCGCAAAGATGTTGTCAATCACAATTCACAGGTGAGGGAATGGAGACACTGAAGCCTTGGCTGGTTTCTCCAGAGCCATAACTTCATAAAGCAATATGCTTAATTTTGAAATGCCAATCCCATTGTACCTCTACCCCACCATTCTACTTCTCAGTATGCTCCTAGAATAAAAGCTCCATTTAGAATCTTCTGTGACAGTAGGAAGGCTTGATTCAGAAAGAGGTAATATCTCAAAATCATGAAATGCACTTAAATGTAACATGCGAAATATTATGTATCAAGATGCTAAGAATAGGATTTGCTCAGAAGAGAAAATCAACTATTTACTAGAGCTAGGTTTTCAATATAAAATAGTAAAGTGTGATGCCTTAGTAAAAATGTAGCTCATTAAATGGAATGGATATGGTTCTTTTTTTTAAGTTTACTTTAGGGAATATGATTCCTAATTTCGTACACATATATACACACACAGAGAGAGAAATAAATTCCACTAAAAAAATAAAACTTCCATCTAAGTTTTATATATCAAGTTTGTTTGAAATCAAACATTTTTTAAAGGAAATTTTATAAAATATCTCCAGTAACTTGACCATACATTACTATTACATCTTTCTGATTAAACCCTAATAGACATGAATCACATAACAGCAAGGCCACAAAGATAATTTGTTCCTCAACTCCAGCACCTAAAGTTAGAAAAGTTAGGTGACATAAATTAACAGGAACTTCCATAAATATTTTGTCCATAGCCAGAAAACATTCAAGTTTTGTCTGTAGCAGAAATAATCTACATGCTGGCCAGCCATCATACTTAATTAAATTTGTAAGGGTCACATCAGAGGTAAAGAATATTATCCACACGGGTAATTCAATAGGAATACTAATTCACTCAAAGGGGTCTCAGTTGCCCTTTCAGTTTCACCCTTTCTTATAGAAATTCTTATTGTCAGAATAAAAATATCAAGCTAAGCAGATCTACTAACTCATACCCTTGTTTAAGCCAAATTTTAATGTCTCATAAAATCATCCATTACCATGGGCAATAAGTATTTATATTGAGGCTTCATCCATCTGTTCTCATTCAAATAAAGGAGGATATTGTTTGTATACAGGAAAAAATTCTGTCTCAAGGAAATCTGTCTGCTATTTGCTCACCACAATAATACTCAGAATACAGTAATTTTTGTGTGCTTCATACATACAGGGCATGAGCTACGGATTTAAATATTACAATTAGTAAGGGTAAAAACCCTTATCAAAATTCGCCACCATACTCTGATAATTCCTTCAAGCAGGTTGACCTTTTATGATACCTTTTTCCTGACAACCAGGTACAGACAAGCTGGTTCTTAATGATTAAAGCTCAGATTCTACCATGGACTAAGACTGATCACGATTTTCTAATAAATAAATTAAGCTCATATATATCTTGAAACTGTTGACATTTGCCAGTTGATTATTAATGTGCTAGAATTCTTCTGAGTTGCTTGATTTCTTAAGCAGAAAGTCAATGAAAAGGAGCACAGAACTTTGGAAATAAGTAGACATCAGTTAAAATCCTGAATCTTACTAATTGTGTGAAATCATGCAGGTTGTTTAATCTCACTGAGCTTCAGTTTCCTTAATGGTAACATGTTGCTAATAGTCCCTACCTCATAGCATTATTTTTGGTTCAAATGAGATAATGCACAGAAAGTATTCAATAAGTATATATAAATATTATAAGTATATAATACTTATTGAATATGTAAGTATTATTACATATGCATGTGTGTGCGCACATGCCCTTCTATTTCCCGTGCGTACATATCCTCTGTAAACACCACACAAAAATAACCTTAGGTCCACAAACTCCAAATGACTTGATTTAATATAATCCTAAATCATTAAAGCTAAGTCATATCAGTGGGTTAAAAATAGTTACTGCATCTGTCAGCTATTTCATCATTAACTATCACATGCATTAAAAAATTTGGTTTAGTGTGGTCCCATGTCTTCAACCTGTATCACTCACAGCACTGACGTCCATCCCATACCATTCATAACAAACATTTCCTAGGTCCAAATTAATTTGACTCAAATCTACATTGAGAATCAATTTTACACAAGATAGTGCTAAGTGCTGAAGTATGGGGAAAATTTAAGAAAATGTTTCCTGCTAAAAGATAAGTAACTCTACTTTGGAATTGTGCTCTCACCCTATAGCACATCACAAATATCAAAGGATTATGCAAATGAACAAATGCTTATCAAAATCTACCATATAAGCTCCTCCATATTGATTTGAAAGCTGTGCTTCAATAATAAAACAATAAATAGTATAATTAACCTGGCTTAGGGGAATGACCAATACCTTTACACAAAAGAATTGTAGGCTCTACTCAATTCACTCATTTGGAAAATGATGAGTTTGGAGTATCCAATTTATCTTATAATTATTTTCCCCAAATTTCAAATACTTCTCCGATTAAAAACATAAATTTGTTAGCTCTTGGCTAGTTAAATGTTGTAGTTATCACAATCAAACATGTTGACTGGTTGTGATGTTTCCGGAAAATATTTTTTTCTGCAAGTAATCATATAGTTACTTTTATTTTAAAATTAATGAAAACGCATTAAAAACTTAAAGAAATCAATTAAAACTAGAAACAGGGGCAATATAAGATTTTTTCCAGAAAAATATTCAAGATAAATATGTTGAAGTATTTCCTACCCAAGTGTCTTAGGAAACATGAGTGCATGCTGACACAATTTTTTTCCTAAATAATTATAATCATAACTACTTTATACAGAAGATTTCTTAAAATTCGCTTTGTGATAATCTGATACTGGGAGTTGGAGTGGAAAATGTTTACTGGGAATTTTCTTAGTCAGAATACATACAGGATAAAAAAATACTGAACACATTTTAAATGTAAATAAGTCAATTTGATTTGGATTGCCATTCATGAAAATGAAAGAGTAATTCTAGCATGTCTAGAATTACTCTTTCATTTTCATTTTCAGAAAAGACAATACAAAATCCTATTACAAAGTTTAGGGTAAATCTGGCCAAGATTAACTTCTATTTAAAGATACATCCTCCCCAACTGCTAAATGTACCACACACATATATCATATATATGCCTCAGAATTGTGAGAGAGAGAGAGAGAGAGAGAGAGAGAGAGTGAGTGTGTGGGTATGGGTGTGGGTGCATACGTAGGGTGTGTGTTTGGCTGGTGGTTAATATAAAGAAAAGATAAAACTGCCAGGAAAAAAGTCTTTACTCATAAGCTTTGGGTAGAGTGACTATTTCATTATACTTACAATTGTCATTTCAAAGCTCTGTCTCTAGTTTCTTACGGCTCTGCTAGCTCTGTGATATAACTAGATGGAGAGCATTCTACTGTGACCAAGTTACATCTCTATACAGAACCCTCATTTTTCATGTCTCCTGCTTAAAAACAAACAGCAAGCTCCGGAGAAAGACATGCAGTTAACTGATATGAACTTAAACTAGGACAGTGGCATTTTCAGAAATGAAATGAACAATTCTCAAAGGATTCATAACTTAAATTTTTATCTGCAAAGAGATTTCTAAAATCTTGCTCTTTGAGATACGAACTAGTTTTTATCTCCCAAGGCAGGTCAGCACTAAGCTGTTTGCAATACTGGTTTCATGGCAATTTGGGGCGCAAGAATTTTTTTCTTCTGAATTTCTCACCTAATAGCTAAATTTCTTGCCTCTCACATGAATATTTGTGCTGAAGATTTTTATATTCAGCAAGTATAATTTCAGAGCCATGCATTATATAAGCTAATAATTCACATGTAACCAAGACACTGAAAAGGAATGACACATAGGATGTAGTCAAATTGTAACTTTATTTTTGCCTCCCCCGTCCGTTTAAAATCTATCCAGTGGAGAAAGCAGCTCTCTATGCATCTCAAAAATAGATAATTCTACAAAAACTTTAACTTACAAAGCCATGTCTTGCTTCAGTAATTAAATATGTCCAATTCAAGTTATCAACACTTTAATCATTTTTTATTTATTTTCTTTCTCTGGAGCTAAGTCCTATAGTTGGTAGCCTGCTTGCCTTCAGGGTGAGGGTATAGTTGACTGCCCCTGCTCTCTTTCTCTGCTCTGCTTTCTACCTCTTCCTCAAATACACTGCTTTTTAAAGCTCACTAAGGTCAAAGAGTGCAGGCCAAGGGAAGTCAGGGCAGGAAAATCCTTAATTTTTTTTTTTACATCTTTATTGGGGTATAATTGCTTTACAATGGTGTGTTAGTTTCTGCTTTATAACAAAGTGAATCAGCTATACAGATACGTATGTTCCCATATCTCTTCCCTCTTGCATCTCCCTCCCTCCCACCCTCCCTATCCCACCCCTCTAGGTGGACACAAAGCACCGAGCTGATCTCCCTGTGCTATGCGGCTGCTTCCCACTAGCTATCAATTTTACGATTGGTAGTGTATATATGTCCATGCCACTCTCTCGCTTTGTCACAGCTTACCCTTCCCCCTCCCCATATCCTCAGGTCCATTCTCTAGTAGGTCTGTGTCTTTACTCCTGTCTTACCCCTAGGTTCTTCATGACATTTTTTTCTTAAATTCCATATATATGTGTTAGCATACGGTATTTGTCTTTCTCTTTCTGACTTGATTCACTCTGTATGACAGAGTCTAGGTCCATCCACCTCATTACAAATAGCTCAATTTCATTTCTTCTTATGGCTGAGTAATATTCCATTCTATATATGTGCCACATCTTCTTTATCCATTCATCCGATGATGGACACAAGGATGTCACAAAGAAAGAAAACTAGAGGCCAATATCACTGATGAACATAGATGCAAAAATCCTCAACAAAATACTAGCAAACAGAATCCAACAGCACATTAAAAGGATCATACACCATGATCAAGTGGGGTTTATTCCAGGAATGCAAGGATTCTTCAATATATGCAAATCAATCAACGTGATACACCATATTAACAAATTGAAGGAGAAAAACCATATGATCATCTCAACAGATGCAGAGAAAGCTTTCGACAAAATTCAACACCCATTTATGACAGGAAAATCCTTTCTTGCTTGTTCTCGGGGCCAGGCAGATGGCAGAGCACACACGTGCCGTCAGGGTGCTCCTCAGTGTCTCCTGCTCCCTCTCTCTGGCCACTCCTCCATGCTCAGCCCTGGTTCTCTGGTTGTCCACAACCTACACTTGCTGTTGGAGCACTCTGACCCTCCCAGGACAGCCCCCTGGACAAGACTAAACTTCAGCTGACATCACTCTCTATTGTACTCAGTAAAAGCGTGGCTACTTTCTGAAAACAGCCTCCTACTTTCACACTTTGCTCAGCCAAATTAGGCTTTATCTCTCCCTGGTGTGGTCAATCACCATCACCCAGGGTCCTTCAACTGCACAGAATGAATATCAAGCCCTCTAAGAAGTCCAGATGAAGCTCTATACCTTTCAAGGTACAGAGGTGACATGCTCTCAACCCTTCACTATAGGAAGAAATCTTCACCCCAGAGCCATGGAAACAAGCCTTGTATATCTAATTTCACAGCTTCTCTAAGGTGGTTTCACACTTACCAGAGGAGTTGACAATTTTGCTGTTTTCATGCCTGAGCTGAACTTTAATCTTATCTTGTTACAGTTACAAATGTAAAACATATCTGACATATAGAATATGACACAATATCTGATACATAACATATGCTTACTTAATGGTAACTGCCATTATTACTATCACCACCATCAAAATAATATTTATCATCAATGAAGAAGTGTATTCTACTCAACAATTCTTAACTGTTCACTTATTTTCAAATGTTTATAGTAGCATTATTTATCACAGCCAAGAACTGGAAACAATCCAGATGTTCATTAACCGGTAACTAGATGAACAAATTGTGGCATATTCCTAAAATATGATACTACTCAGCAATAACAGAATGAACTACAGATACAAACAACAACATAGATGAATCTTCAAATAATTATGAGGAGCAACAGAACACATATTCAAAAAGGAGTCCATAGTGTATCAACACATTTATATAATATTCTAGAAAATGAAAAGTATTCAGAAAATAGATCACTTGATGCTTGGGGAGCTGGGCGATGGCAGAGAAGGAAGGGTGATAAGTATTACAAAAGTCCTGGGATCAGAAATAAATGAAAAAGAAACGAAGGAAAGAATAGCTAAGATCAATAAAACTAAAAGCTGGTTCTTTGAGAAGATAAACAAAATAGATAAACGACTAGCCAGACTCATCAAGAAAAAAAGGGAGAAGACTCAAATCAATAGAATTAGAAATGAAAAAGGAGAAGTAACAACTGACACTGCAGAAGTACAAAGAATCATGAGAGATTACTACAAGCAACTATATGCCAATAAAATGGACAACCAGGAAGAAATGGACAAATTCTTAGAAAAGCACAACCTCCCAAGACTGAACTAGGAAGAAATAGAAAATATAAACACAGCAATCACAAGCACTGACATTGAAAATGTGATTAAAAATCTTCCAACAGACAAAAGCCCAGGACTAGATGGCTTCACAGACGAATTCTATCAAACATTTAGAGAAGAGCTAACACCTATCCTTCTCAAACTCTTCCAAAATATAGCTGAGAGAGGAACACTCCCAAACTCATTCTAAGAGGCCACCATCACCCTGATACCAAAACCAGACAAAGCTGTCACAAAGAAAGAAAACTACAGGCCAATATCACTGATGAACATAGATGCAAAAATCCTCAACAAAATACTAGCAAACAGAATCCAACAGCACATTAAAAGGATCATACACCATGATCAAGTGGGGTTTATTCCAGGAATGCAAGGATTCTTCAACGTACGCAAATCAATCAATGTGATAAACCATGTTAACAAACTGAAGGAGAAAAACCATATGATAATCTCAATAGATGCAGAAAAAGCTTTTGACAAACTTCAACACCCATTTATGATAAAAACCCTCCAGAAAGTAGGCACAGAAGGAACTTACCTCAACATAATAAAGGCCATATATGAGAAACCCACAGAAAACATCATTCTCAATGATGAAAAACTGAAACCATTTCCACTAAGATCAGGAATAAGACAAGGCTGCCCACTCTCACCACTATTATTCAACACGGTTTTGGAACTTTTAGCCACAGCAATCAGAGAAGAAAATGAAATAAAAGGAATCCAAATCGGAAAAAAAGAAGTAAAACTGTTACTGTTTGCAGAGGGTGTGATACTATACATAGAGAATCCCAAAGTTGCTATCAGAAAACTACTAGACCTAATCAATGAATTTGGTAAAATAGCAGGATGTAAAATTGATGCACAGAAATCTCTTGCATTCCTATACACTAATGATGAAAAATCTGAAACTTAAATTAAGGCAACACTCCCATTTACCACTGCAACAAAAAGAATAAAATATCTAGGAATAAACTTACTTAAGGAAACAAAAGACCTGTATGCAGAAAATTACAAGACACTGATGAAAGAAATTAAAGATGATACAAACAGATGGAGAAATATACCATGTTCTTGGATTGGAAGAATCAACATTGTGAAAATGACTATACTACCCAAAGCACTCTACAGATTCAATGCAATCCCTATCAAACTACCAATGGCATTTTTCACAGAAATAGAGTAAAAAATTTCACATATGTATGGGAACACAAAAGACCCCGAATAGCCAAAGCAATCTTGAGAATGAAAAATGGAGCTGGAGGAATCAGGCTCCCGGACTTCAGACTATACTACAAAGCTACAGTAATCAAGACAGTATGGTACTGGCACAAAAACAGAAATACAGATCAATGGAACAGGATAGAAAGCCCAGAGATAAACCCACACACATATGGTCACCATACCTTTGATAAAGGAGGCAAGAATATACAATGGAGAAAAGACAGCCTCTTCAATAACTGGTGCTGGGAAAACTGGACAGCTACATGTAAAAGAATGAAATTAGAACACTCCCTAACACCATACACAAAAATAAACTCAAAATGTATTAAAGACCTAAATGTAAGGCCAGACGCTATAAATCTCTTAGAGGAAAACATAGGCAGAACATTCTATGACATACATCACAGCAAGATCCTTTTTGACCCACCTCCTAGAGAAATGGAAATAAAAACAAGAATAAACGAGCAGGACCTAATGAAACTTAAAACTTTTGCAAAGCAAAGGGAACCATAAACAAAACGAAAAGACAACCCTCAGAATGGGAGAAAATATTTGCAAATGAAGCAACTAACAAAGGATTAATCTCCAAAATACATAGGCAGCTCATGCAGCTCAATATCAAAAAAACAAACAACCCAATCCAAAAATGGGCAGAAGACCTAAATAGACATTTCTCCAAGGAAGATATACAGATTTCCAACAAACACATGAAAGGATGCTCAACATGACTAATCATTAGAGAAATGCAAATCAAACCGACAATGAGGCATCACCTCACACTGATCAGAATGTCCATCATCAAAAAATCTACAAGCAATAAATGCTGGAGAGGGTGTGGAATAAAGGAAATCTTCTGGCAGTGCTGGTGGGAATGCAAATTGATACAGCTACTATGGAGAATAGTATGGAGGTTCCTTAAAAAACTACAAATAGAACTACCATATGACCCAGCAATCCCACTACTGGGCATATACCCTGTGAAAACCATAATTCAAAGAGTCATGTACCACAATGTTCTTTGCAGCCCTATTTACAATAGCCAGGACATGGAGGCAACCTAAGTGTCCATCAACAGATGAATGGATAAAGAAGATGTGGCACATATATCCAATTGAATATTACTCAGCCATAAAAAGAAATGAAATTGAGTTATTTGTAGTGAGGTGGATGGACCTAGAGTCTGTCATACAGAGTGAAGTAAGTCAGAAAGAGTAAAACAAATACTTTATGGTAACACATATATATGGAATCTAAAAAAAAAATGTTCTAAAGAACCTACGGGCAGGACAGGAATAAAGATGCAGACGTAGAGAATGGACTTGAGGACACGGGGAGGGGGAAGGGTAAGCTGGGACGAAGTGAGAGAGTGGCATGGACATATATATACTACCATACGTAAACTAGATAGCTAGTGGGAAGCAGTCACATAGCACAGGGAGATCAGCTTGGTGCTTTGTGTCCACCTAGAGGGGTGGGATAGGGAGGGTGGGAGGGAGACGCAAGAGGGAGGAGATATGGGGATATATGTATGTATAGCTGACTCATTTTGTTATAAAGCAGAAACTAACACACCATTGTGAAGCAATTATACTCCAATAAAGATGTTAAAAAAAAAAAAAACGGCCTGGGAAACTTTTGTGTGTGACGAACGTGTTTATAACCTTGACTGTGGCAATGGTTTTATTTGTGTATACATCCTGGGAAACATAAAAGTGTACACTTTTAATGTGTTTAGCTTACTATATGTTAATTTACACCTCAATAAGGCTGTTTACAAAATATTTAAACAAAAGAGTGGGGACCCACCAAAAGGTATCAAAATACTATTGTGCTTTCACTAAAGTCTTCTCATACTGCTTTATGATCATTGTATTTATATTTTACTTCAGGCACTTGGTCTGTCTCTCCATTGATCCAGACTGTCAAGATTCATATCTTGTAAAAGATCTGGCGTATTCAGTTTACTTCTAGGTGCTCTTTCATATATTTTGCTAATTGATTATAATATTTTTCTAAAGATATTTATATCTGATTTATGTATTACATGTATCACTGATGTGTGTGTTTATTTTTAAATTTGCAATTTTCCTGGAAATTTACATAAATTCACATAGCTTTTCAGTTGACTGTGTTGGTTTTCAGGGCAATCTATTTGGAATTTTTACCTTCTAATATAGTTTGATCGGGATTTTCGTTGAAATATGGAAAGAGGTATGTCTGTCATTGCTGGATTGCCAAACTTTGACCAAAAACCCTTTGCCATATATTTTACCATAGTTATATTCCTATAGATAAGCCATTAGAAGAAAATAATTTGCCCCAAATGATAAGTATCTATGCCACTGTGTACTATTTTTAAGACCAAATGTATTAGTTCTCCTTACAAACCTCTCTGTTAAATGGATTTATAACATAAACATCTCCCTTGCATAAAAGCTGTGAAATTTGCAATGCTGTTTTTAGGAGCTATGTATTTTTTAAAGAAATTTTAAGTAATTTTTCATTTACGTTTTAGATTAAATCACACTGTCAAAACAAAACGTTTGGTTAGACTTTGTTTTAATAGACTACAGTTTAGAGTCTTAGGACACAGCAAACTGAGTGGAAGGTACAGAGATTTCCCATCTGCCCCCTCCCCCAACACATGCACAACCTCCCCATTATCAACACCCCCCACCAGAGCGGTACATTTGTTAACAACTGATGAACCTACCTTGACAACATTATCCACAGTTCTCAGTGTACGTTAGGGTTCACTCTTGGCGTTCTACATTCCACAGAATGTATGATGACAGGTATCTATCTTTATAGCGTCATAAAGAGGAGTTCTGCTGCCCTATAAATCCTCTCTACTTGCCTATTTATCGTATGTGTCTCCTGGTCCACACCTACCCTAACCTCTGATGACCACTGATCTTTGTACTGTCTCCAAGTTTTGCCTTATTAGCAACTAGCAATTAAAAGATTGTGTTTAAGGAAAGAATAAGTTATATTTATTTGGGTAGTATCAAAATTTTCAAAGCATTTTCACATATACTGTACAATTTTCTCCACAGAATATCCCTGTGTTATGAGTCAAACAGTATTTTTTATATTTTAACAAAATATAAAACCACACAGCCATTAAAATGATGAACTTACAATTCTGAATTTCATGTTTTTTTCTACTAATCTCTGGAAGTATATAGATGGTGCAAGAGTTAAGTGTAATTTAAGTCCTGGAGTTGGTCTGCCTAAATCTTAAACCCACCCTCATGTACGTAACTTTAAGCAAGTTTTCTTACCTGATCAAGGCATGTCTTTATCATCTTTAAATAGGCAGAGTAATAGTACCTTCCTCACTGGAATGTCATGAGGATGAAGTGAGGTGATGTACTCAAAGCTCTTATCATAAAATTTTATCATAGCTTGTGCCCAGTAATTATTAGATTTTTACTAACATATTTTAAATGTATGGACAGCAATAATTATTTTGTAAACCCTGAGTCAGAGATTAGAAAAATGCAATGATAAGTGCATTCATTAGCTGTCCAATTATGATTATGGTCTATCTTTCTGGTGACCTCAGTTAGCAAACATGAGATTTTAAAATAGGATCATTTGAACATGTAATAAATTTACTACAGAATAAAGATTAATAGATAGCATGAAATAAAATTTTATTTTATGTTGCATAAAGCTTGTTATTTTCTGTGATAAGTTATTCAGCATTCCATCGATACAAGATAATATTTGAACAGCAAATTCAAGCATTTCAATGAGAACTTTAAAAATAAAAGTTGATATATATTGTAGTATATTAAGAAAGGTGCTATCATTGTAGCCCCTAAAAGCCTGTGTCACCTGTGATGTAACTATGCCATATGGACATACAGACACACACACACACACACACACACACACACACAAAATGAAAGCCCAGAAAAATAAAATTAGGTGCTTGATGTCTGAAACTGAATAAATCAGACAATCCTTCAGAATGCTGCTTTTGGAGGAAGGCTGGTCAACTCAGCCTCAATCACTTCATTAGTAAAATAAGAATAATATTACCTACATTGAGGGTTTTATGTCAGTACATGTCTTATAGCACATGCCCATAGACTCCACATTCCAAACTATTCTGAAGGCTCTGGCTCCATGCCTGCCTGCTCATCAAATAAAAGCAACTGGTGAAACATGCTCTCGCACATTCCTGACCAAAGAACAAATTCCTACAAAACTTGTAATGATTTGTGCAGGAGATTATGTATTTCTTATATACATGGATAAAGAAAATGATCCTATGTTTTAATTGCAGGGAAACGAGACAAAAACTCTTGAAAAAAAAAAGGGGCGAGAATACTAGTCTGGTAACTCCACAACTTGGCACTGAATTCAAAACAATCAATGCCATGACATGCCTGACCTTGCTGAAATAGTCGGTGGGCCAATCAGAAGACAGAGGGAGTGAGACACTGTGAGTCAGAATGAGAGAGAAACTTCTGTTCTATCGATTTCCTCAGGTATAGTCCTTCCTAACAGGAATATCATCTTTAATCAGAAGTTACCTTCTCAATGAGGCCCTCTTTGACATCCTATCTAAAATTACACTTCTCTTCCCTTCCTGATATATTTTCAACCATATAATTATCAATTTTATTTTTTAGGTTATTATCTGTCTACTCCTACTAAAATGTGAGCTCTACTGAAGGCCTGGATTTCATGCTTTGTTCACTATTGGTTTCCTAACACCTACAACAATTCCTGACAAGTGAAAGCTCCTCAGTGAATGCTGAACTAGCAATGAATCATGATACTGTGGGTGAGCCTGAGGGAGCTGAGGAAAGAGCAATGAGGCTAGATTTGTGCTCACTCACAGCTCTCTGTGTCTGGCTGCTAATTGAAAAAGAAAACCCAAATTTTGGCACTTTATACAATGCTGATCTCTGGGATGCTCTTTCCAAGAGAAACATGCATTTGCTCCTAGATTTCATCAAGTCTTAATCCTGACTGCAGCCCCTTTTCTCTGGGCAAACCTCAAACTCATGGCAGGAGCTCCACAACTGATCTACTTCTGAATGTTGCCTATAGAAGGGACACTCAGAAGGTTCCACATCATACTGGTTTAATACCAAGTAAGCTTTTCATTAATGTCATTTTTAAATGCTTTGTAAAAAGATACTTAAGCTTTCTAAAACTTAAAGTCAGTAAGCTCTGGAACTAGCAGTGGTTAACTATAGGCTTTGGAATTGGGATTGCATTTTCTCTTCCCTAATCTCTGGAAACAGTATCTGAATGCTGTGACTATACGTAGACTTTGGATTTAGACTGCTTCAGTCTTCATTCCATATCTGACACTTACTAGACCTGTAACTGTAGGCAACTTACTTAATATTTCCAAGCCTTAGTTCTCTCACCTCTAAAATAGGAATGATAACAATATCTCCTTCATAGAATTGCCATTAGCGTAAAATGAGGTAATGCATGTGAACCTCTTAGCATAATGATTGGCAACTGTGTGTGCTCAATAAACATTAGATATTGTTGTCATCAAATTTTAAATGTATGAAAGGTAATAATTTATTTTTTCTACAGGCTGAGTAAACAATAAGAAAACTGCAGTGATAAATGTATGCATTAACTGCCCAACTCTGATTGCTGGCAGTTTTCTGATAATCTTGATCAGCAAGCCTATAATTTAAAAATGGAATAATGTGACTGCATGTTAAAGGTGTATCAGTGGTGTGAAGTTTATTTGTTAATGCCTTTCTTGAAATGCCTGCATCTAAAGGATATCATTTTCTTTTTCCTTCCCTCTCCCTCTCAAGTTTGAAGAAAGTAGGTGGGCAAAGCCAGAGAGTGATCAGGGAATGACAGGATTGGTCAGGGGAGACGCCTCTGAGGAAGGGCATGCCATACTGAATCCTATAAAGAATGATGGCAGGCCTTCCCTGGTGGCGCAGTGGTTGAGAGTCCGCCTGCAGATGCAGGGGACACGGGTTTGTGCCCCGGTCCGGGAAGATCCCACATGCCACGGAGCGGCTGGGCCTGTGAGCCATGGCCACTGAGCCTGCGCGTCCGGAGCCTGTGCTCCGCAACGGGAGAGGCCACAACAGTGAGAGGCCCACGTACCGCAAAAAAAAAAAAAAAAAAAAAGAATGATGGCAGCATCCAGCATCCACCTAGGGAAGAAGGGAGTAGAAAGCCCAGGGAATGGGCAAAGGAGGAGATGTTAAAACCTCTCAAGCATCTCAAAGGCAACACTGTTCCTGAGCTCAGTGGGGTGGTAGCAAAATCCTTTCTGCCTTTCTTCAATCATGTGAATTATTCTGAAGCTCAGTCTTCCCAAATACTTCCTGTCCGATGTGACAACGAACTGGCGACAGGATTCCATGTTCAAGGCTCCATCTCTCAAAGTCATCCCGTATTGGATAGATGAGAGAAAGAGGTCACATCATGTCACTTTGTGAAATGTCATTCTATTCTTTAAAAAGGAACAGACGTTACCTATTTCCATATTCCTCAAGGTCTAATCCTCCACAAAGGCAGATGGTAAACATTTAGCCTCAAGCCCTTTACCCCTAATGCCACCTGAGTTCTCATCAGCACGGAAAAAACAGCAGCCCCAACCTCCACCACACCCTATTCCCACTACCCTGCTGTGTAGTCCTTCATGGCACTTACTACTACCAGACATACTATGTAATAAATTTGGTTGTGGTTATTTTCTACCTACTCACACTAAAAGATAGTCTTCATAAGAGCATGACTTTATCTGTTTTGTTCCCTGTCCCCCTTCCAGCCCCTAGAAGTATACCTGGTACAGAGCAGGCATTCAATAGACATATAAACATGGATTAATAATTTCAGGAAGCAGGAGAAAATTACTTCAATCTTTGTCTCCATAAGGAAACAATTCTTATGCTGCTAGTTCTGCCAAAGAACCATTTTAGTATACGGTAGAATAAAGCCAAAAGTAATGAAAACACTTAGGAAAAGTTTTTAAATAATCAAAAATGCTAAACTACGGTGCAGGGCTCCCTACCAGTATTATCACTCAAATCACTTGTAAATGGAATTAATTTAAAATTTCAAAGAAAAGATTGAAAAGCTCTAATCATCTTGTTTGCTTTCTTATAAGAACTGAAATACCCAGATATTTAGAAACTTCTGGAGAGTTTATTAAATCTTTTTACCTAAATAAATGAGATCATGCAGAGACAACAACTAGGACAACTATTACAGTATTTTTTGTAATTTGAAAAATGCCTTTTTCTAAATTAATTTTGGTAGTAAGTCACCACCAAGAATAGCACCTACTTTTTTTCTGCATCTTTCCTTGCCCAACAAACATCCAGGGGGAAAAAAGGCCAATTTGTCTTGTGAAAGGCCCTGGATTGGCAAAAGGAACAGTAATTTTAGCAAAATCAATCCCAACTTGCTTTTCACAGAAGTCTCACACTCAACACTTGAATCTGTCCTTTGTCATTGCGGCAGAACTGAACACATACAGCACCATTAGCATTACAGCTCGTCCCGCACACATCAATCCCCTGGCTGTCAATAACAGAGCAGACCCAATAGAAGATACTTGTTGAACAGCTGAGAGGATTGTGCCAAAGTTGTCCTCTACGGCATGACTGGTATCGTTTCATTTTCCCCTTTTGTGCTCAGAAAGTCAATGGTTACAATACAGCCTCACTGCAACAAACATAGAACAGTGGGATCTAAGCCCATCTGACCTCTCCCAAGATACTTCTTCTAGAGCATTTGGGAGAGCTCTGTTAGTACTTTTATAAACAATATATTTCCAAATCACATAAGTATTAGGCTACATGGAGCTTAATAATAGACTTTTTCAAAGGAGTCTCTAAGACCCAGACTTGTCTTTGATGTCCTCTTTGGTTTTATAAATATTAAGTATTTCCACTGCAGATTTTACCTCAGTTCCTTTCTTTAAAGAAACAAACAAAAAATGCCACCTGCCACTCAGGAGAGCAATGTCATATGGAGATGCTATATGGAAAAGACCCAAATCCTTTTCTCCACTAGTTACTAACAATAGCAAAGAAACCAAAATGTGGCCTTAAAATTATGTTTCTAATATCAATCTTTTGAGGCTAAACTTAAAATAAAACATGAATGTAAACCATATAAAAGAGACCAACTCCAAGAGATGAATACTACTAAAGAAAACAAGGATATGTCTGATCTCTACTTTGGCCAAGAAAACCAGATGTTAGCATGGCCTATATTAGAAATCTGCTGTACAATATTAATTCATTAAAGAAATGTTCAGCATAGACATTCTGAGCATATGTATACATAATATTCATTTTGTAGAACATACTGAAATATACTTCAAGCATTTACCTTAAAATATATATTCCACAAGAGGAGATGAATGGCAGTATTCAAAGACTTATGACCTAGGTTAAAATTCTTGGCTGTGTCATTTACAAGTTTTGTAACTTCGGAAAATTACCTAACCTCTCTGAATCAGCTTTCTCACTAATTAAACAGAGATGACGGCAATATCAAAACTTCAAGTTTCAATGTCTGTCAGAGAGGACATTCCATACCATGAGAAATTTTAGCATTCATTACTTGCTTATCACTAAAGTCATTATAAATAAAATTTAAGTGTTTTAGAGAGAATAGTATATAAACAAATGATGTGTTTGTGCATAAATACCTACATCTATGAAACACAAAGATATGTGTGTCTGTGCACATGTAATAGAAGTACATACATAAGCACATAGCATGAGAAACTCATTTTTAAAATATTTTAAGGTCCCATTATATTTATAGGACCAAAATTATTAAATAAAATATGAAGTCATAAATATATAAAAACCTCAAACTATGACTTTCAAAAACTAAATATTGAAAATTTTAAAAAATTAAACATCTTTTACAGTAATTTGAAATAAAGTTTTTCATTCCATGACTAAGAAGATCACGTGGTATCACCGAATATATTTTTTATCCACATTTATTTCTATTAATCCTAGGAGACTTCAAATTTGCTTTCTAGCAGCAACTTTTGGGTGGGGGGAGTCTCTACTAAATCACCCTGCCAGGTAATTTCTCACTTTGTAAATCAGCCATTTAGCTCTTCATAACTCTTTGTCCTAACACTTTTTCCCTTCTCGACCCCCATCCCGGTAAGCATTTCATTCAAAATCAATATACGCCCAGAACTCATTTCCCAGGGAGCAATCTCACGAAAGCCATGAATCCCCAATGTGGCTTGAACTCTGAGTACCATGAAGCCTGCAATCCTGACTCTGGGATCGGCCACCCTTCTGTAATTAACTCAGTGTTGGTTGATTTCCTGTGTTTGTCTTTCAAAGAAGGGGATATAATGCAATAGCTTGAAAAATGAAAGACCTTCTCATTTACACATGAAAAACCATCTTATGTGGTAGCTCCACGGGGCTGTCTGCAGAGCTCTGTGTATACATTGCATTTAAGGGCTTAGATCTCAGCACCTGCTGTGTCACTACAGACCCCCACTAGTTTGAAGCCTGTTAGAGCAGGAGACTTTTCAGACTGTGTCTACAGGACGCCAATACAGTTGGTCAATTCAATTCATTTGATGAGGAAAAAAAAAATCAGTCAGTCTAGTAGGGGAAAATTCATCAAGCCATTTCTTTGGTGTTGTGTAGACAAATAAACTGGTTACCTTCATTATCCATTTTGCCAACTGTTCTGTGGGGCTATATAAGACCCAGCTCCAGGCTCATCATTTGTTTTAACCACACTAAATGCAGCAGTGAATCAAGTTTCCAATCTGAAAGCTGCCATCTGCTCAACTCCAGAGAAGAGATTTAGAAGATGCTACCTAGTTGCAGCCCCACAGAGCCTGAGGCAGCTTTTCCCAGTGAAAAATGCAGTACTGGTTACTGTTTGTGTGAGACTGCCCTTAAGAGACAAGGTATTTTGTGCATTACTATATAAAGAGATTTCTGTCACTGACCAGTTGTTTATAATGGGGATGTAGTGTTACTGAGCTGATAAAAGGACAGTAACCATTATCCAGTTAATAGAGTTATTAACTAGAGCCAAATTGGCTCAATAATCTGAAAGCAATAGGGAGTAGCTCAGAAATTCTTTGACCACCCACACACTGTGAAGGACTTTAAGGGTAGTCACAAAAATGGTCTACAGAAAAGCAGACAACATTAATAATACAACACACAGCATATTTAAATCTTATGCATTGGCTTGATTATGAGACACTTGGCGTATGTATCTCTCTTGGAAGATTTCTTCTCAGCAGCCTTCTACTAGTATCAGCCCCTAGGAGCAGCGAACTTATGCCTGGATACTAACATATTAACAAAAGTGTATTATTATTTAATATATAGGGTAAATATATATTATCTACATTTCATAAATTTCTTGTATTACACAGAGGTATTTAATATTTGTGTAATAGAAGTATTTTATGATATATTTTCTACAAGAACCTAGGTTTAAGATCTAACCATTTGTTTCTAATAAGTAAGATTTTATAAGGTCCCTAAATATGTTATTTTTTATCATTATATAACATAGGAAAGAAATCAACAGTAAACATCAGTTATTTTAAAAATCATGTAGGGGCTTCCCTGGTGGCGCAGTGGTTGAGAGTCCGCCTGCCGATGCAGGGGACATGGGTTCGTGCCCCAGTCCGGGAAGACCCCACATGCCGCAGAGCGGCTGGGCCCGTGAGCCATGGCCACTGAGCCTGCACGTCTGTAGCCTGTGCTCCGCAACAGTGAGAGGCCCGCGTACCGCAAAAAAAAAAAAATTAATGTAGCATTAAACTTATAGTTTGGATGGTTAATAATATAGTCCCACAGCCATGGCAATGAGCCAAAATAGAAATTTCTAGGAAAGCAGTCTATTCCAAAAGGTAGAAGGCTAAATTAGTAAGACTTTCGAGGTCAGTAAATAATCAAATTCTCTTCATGTTTACAAGATTCAATGGGCCATTATGCTGCAGAATTTCCACATCAGAAGACAATAACTGACTAAATTTGTAAGTTACCTGAAGTTAGCTTTCAAACTATAGTCCCTTACTTTGTTTTCAAGATACCATGCTATGTTAAGACAAAAGTTTGTTTTCACCCTCAATTTGAACCAACCTAGACCAGAAAGAGAGAGAGAGAGAGCCCAAGCCCACTGGCCAGCTGGTGTAATAAAGCACCAAAAAAAAAAAAAGGACTTAAATAGCAATTCAAGGGATTTAACTGAGACATAAAAGAAGAAATTCTTAGCAGTAGAGAATTGTTAAGTGTTAGGATGGGTCAGGTAGGAAAGAATAAATTTTCTTGCAAAAGCAGATTTTAATTTGTCTAGAATGTCTAAGTACAATCCTGCCAGAAGGTAAGAGGATGAATTCTCAGGGTCTTGCTGACTAATTAATTTGCTTTAGCAAAACTGACAAGTAACTCAGAACTATAAGCACCTAATATTTTTTAAACATGAGGTATCCTGCATTTTTAAAAACAGATACTCTAAAGACCAAATCCCTGTTTTCAGTAAGCAGGTATCCTTCAAATGTGAGGGATGTGGGGTAGAGGAAATGATGTTACAGCACTACTGCTTTGTGATAGTCTAAACAAATGACTACTTAATAAAATGAATGAATGCTTTATGCAATAAAAACACTGTAACAATTTGGTAGATGCAAAAATCTGGGCTAAATACCAAACAGAGACGAAGTCTTCAGAAGGAAAAAAAGCGATTATAACCAGATGCATGAATCGAGATCCCCTGCTGGAAACTGAACTGAGTCATATAGGCTGATACCAATTTTCACTGTAGGAATGAATGGAGAGAGCAAGAGAGGGTGACATTAAAGGTGGCTGGTTTATTTAAGTCCTTCATTTTTCCATGTGTCTATCAATAATCATTCCCAATTCCTTTAACAGAACTGTAAAAGCTCTCCACAATACTATATTCCACCAATATAAATTCTTTCAATTCTTTTGTTTCCCAGGAGTTCTCCTTCCCAATACACTCCGTCTGCTATACTGGACTGATTCCTCTCTGTGTGAGCTGCATACCTCTCTTCCTGGGATTTCCTCATTCATATATGCATCAAAAATTCCTTTTTTCTCAATCTGATCTGTTGTTATTGCTCGCTCGCCACCTGTGGGAGATCTTATCTTCAGAAGTTTTCTAATAAAAGATACATGGAAAGTAAATTTTGATAATCATGTATGTCTGGAAATGTCTTTCTTCTATCCTCAGATTGATTGAAAGCTTGGCTGCATACAGAACTATGCATGGAAAATGCTTTATTCCAAAGTTTTAAAGAATCATCTTCCAGCTTCCAGTCTTGCTATTGAGAAGTCCTATGACAGTCTAATTATGAGCCATCACGCACAAGCCATTTTTCTAAGAGATCTAGATCCTTCTCTTTATTTCTGACATTTGGACATGTGGTATTGCCTTGGAGTGTTTTCTCAACCACTTTGCTGAGTGCTTCATGGGCCCTTTCATTCTAGGAACTCATATCCTTCCCTTCCTAAAAAAGTCCTCTCTTATTTCTTTGATTTATCATCATCTGATTCCTTGCTCCTTTTTCTTTTTTATGAACCTCCTATTAACTGAATACTGAACTTTATCTCTTTTGTTTTCTACTGTCAAAATTACATCGTTTTCTTTTAATGCTTCAATTTTTAACTATTATATTTTTAATTTTAAAGAACTCTTCCTCATTCCCTGATTGTTTCTTTGATTTATATAATACTGTTTCTGTTTGATGATTACATCACTTTCTCTTATCTCACTGAGAATATTACAGTTTCATGATGCATTCTTCCATTCTCTGCAAGGGCTCTGTTTTCACTGATTTTTATTTGTTTGTGTCTCCTTCTCTCATGTTGACATTTTTACCCAAATTTCTAGTGGTCCTCAACTGTTCACGATAGAGTGAGAAATTTAAAAACTAATCTAAAACTCTGCATATGGGCTGGGCTCATGTATTCATGGGCTGCCCTATAAGTTAGTAGAGTTTCAAGCCAAATTATTATAAAGAGATTCTCAAATGTTTGATTCTGGCAATCACAATGCTTCTACTATAGGAGTCTCCAAGGAAAGAGATGGACATTCTCATTGTTAGACATACAGATATTTACTTAAGCCCCCTGTTTTCAGGGAGGAAGTTCATCCCACCTCTACTTTGCCTAGGATCCCTGATTCAAAAACCCCTTCCAAGTCAGTTTCTCTGGAAAATAAGACATAATTGGTCCTTCACAGCTGGGAAAGAAGTACCTGCCTGACTGTTAGAAATGAGAGGTCATCTGATGTTTCCAAATGCTTCTTTTACAAAAAAACCCGATGTGCTTGATTTTGTCTCCCCCAAATTTCACCTTTCACAGAACCTGGTGCCTCTAATCCCTTAGAATCTGTGGGACTTTCCAAGATCCAGTGGGGACAAAGTGACCTTCTCCTCTCTGGTATCCTTCTCTATAGATACCTAGGGTTCCATGTCTGCTCTGCCAAATCATTCATTTCTCGTCCACCTGCTTTCCACCTGAATGTTGATGTCATATATCAGCGACTGTTGTTTTCACTCCTGTAGATTTTCACCCCTCTTATTCCTTTCTGTTATCTTAGTTGGGTTTCAGACGGTAGTGCGTGCTTTCAATGCACCAAATTTAACAAGACTTTAACTCTGTTTGTTCAACTGTGAAATGATGAAGAAAGATAATGTCTACAGACTTTCAGATGCCAAAATATAAATCTCAGAGGTAAGACAACCTTGTATGCAGGGAGAGCTTGAGTAGTGATTTTAGTTGTGGACAGAAAGGGAGAATCTATAGAAATGATCACTGTTTTCCTACCTCTGAGAAAGGAGCAGCCAAAGTCAAAGAACTTTGACCTCCAGGAATGTAAGCTACTCTCACAGAGACAGTGCCAGCAGGGAGAAAGCAAGGGGAAAGATTCAAGGAAAGCCAAGACGACAACTTTGAATGCATTAGCATTTACAGTGTTCTCTCCAGCCCAGGTTCAAGGACAAAGGAAGATTCAAGAGCACAGGAAACGTATGATCTGACTAAAGAAAATACTAGCAATGAACAGGGCAGGAGCAGAGATGGTATACAGAAATAGTTGTGGCAGGACACTGGGACTCTGGAAAATGAAAACAAACAAAACTAAAGGAGGCATCAATAAAGATCAGGAACAATCAATTCTATGTTAAAACCCAAAGGTTACAGAGGTGGCCATTCAATTTTCAAGAGAAAGTCAAAGAATATTTTTTTTATTCTAGAATCTAAACAGCTAGTGAGAAGGAGATTTAACAACACTCCAAGGGTCTGCATTTGCAAGAGTTCCATATGCTTATTTTCATTGTATTGTCCCTTATTTTGCATTACAAAACATGCTCAATTTTGAAAACTCTAGATGGAAGCATAAAATATTTTATGTAGTCCCTTTCTCTGGGAACATAGGTAATAATCAACAAAGCTTTGGAAAAGCAGAATTTTCTTACAAAAGATAGCTACTGTCATAGATTTGGGATTGTTTTATTTACTAATTCATTCATTCTATCACACAACTAATATTTCTGAGTGCCTACTATGTGCTAGGCACATAGGGATTAAAACATTAACAGAAAAGTTTCAAAAGAACTCACCATAATTTTGATAGTAGGAAAAAAAAACACAAGAGCAAGGTATTCTATGAAATGAAAAGTTATTTTCAAGAAAACATACAACTTGGAATATAACATTTCTTGTACCTAAGAATCAGGTATTGCTATAAAACTCCCTATAGTACAACTGTATAGACACCTTTTAAAGAGGTATCTTGCAGGAATCCTTTGACAACATTTTCAAAATGCATATACTAGGCACTTCTGCATTTGAAAAGAGCCGTGAATTTAGCAGCTCCTGCAAAGACACAGGTTTATACAATAGCAAACTGGTAGAGAAACAGCCAGAGAAAAACAAACTCGAGATGAAACAGTGTATGTCAGATCAAAAAGTTCTGGGCTTCAAAAATGGAATATTTGACAACTGCAAACAGACAGGATGACTCTGTATATAATTAGTACTTTATTTCTGATACGAAAAAGTTACCATGACCTAGCCCACTGAATGCCTGGATCAAATATTTGTTGGGTGAATTAATGAATTAAATACCAATGCAATAGAAATCTGTGTGGATCACTGTGAAATAAAGAAGCACAACAAGGAATCAGGCAAATCCAAAAACATAAAAGATTACAGGAACTACCAAAGCCAGTTTTCTCTAAATTGTTACCATAACATTAAATCCACATTATTTACAGTTGCTGCCACATACTTAGGCTTAACCAACTATATAAATAATTTACTTGTTCCATGGTTTGAGTTCCCTTTTTTTAAATAAATTTTCTTGTCATCTTTAAAAATGCCCAAGTTAAAAATATTCTTTCAGTTAATGCTAAGAGGGGCCATCTAAATGGGTAGACCTGCAGACAGTCACCATCCGGTGGACTAGAAATTTTGATTCAGCTTGACTGCGATGAGGTCTAGGAATTTGCCCTTTACAAAGAAGGAAGAATGGGGAATAACTTTGAAGAACAGTGCCTTATAGCACGGGCAATCTATACCTGAGACCCTCTTTTTAAACTTACAGACTCCTCCCAAATTATGATACAGAAATGCTGGCTCAGCCAAAATACAAATAAAATGGTTTTAAAAATGAATTTAGTTCCAAGTTTTGTTTATACTAGCATGGAGGTACAATTGAAAGATAAAGGAAGTAGTAGACAATAGGATCAAATTCCTGGTTGTGGAACCAGAGCAGTATTCAGTCTTAACCATACAACAGGAATTTATTTTAGCATCGTTCTTCCATATATCATCATGATGTCATTCTTATCTATTTGAGCATAGTATTTGATACCATTTTGTTTCAGTGGACTTGAGTTCCAGTTTTGCCTTGAGTTCTGAGCAATGTAACCTTATTTTTCTTCTCTGTAAACTAGGTATAGGGTGAATTAAGTGAGCATGTGTGTAAAATATTTAGCAGAGTGCTAATACCAGTTAACTAAAAATAATTCATCACCTATGTACTACTAGTAGTAGTAATAAGGTTTCTTATCTTATATATATCATATGGCAATTAGTTTGTGAGAAAGAGAAAAATGAAGCCAACCTATCTACTTCCTTTTATAAAAAAAGCAACAGATATGGAATGTGAAGGAAAAGAGACTTTCTGAAATCAATGTGTTAAAGAGAAAAATTAACATTAAAGTCAGAAAAAATGATTGGACTGGGGGATGAAGATTTAGCATTGTCTTGATAAGAGATACAAACAATGCTGAAGTAACCAAACAGTGTCAAGGATCCTTTAAGTATCACTTCTGAAATTCCACCAAGAGCAGACCAATTTTTTTTAAATGTACCAGTTTATCAAAATAACCTGAACTACCTCATTCCCATAGAATGCTACCTCATTGCTCACCTCATACCTGCAAACATTAAATCAGGCTTCATCCATTCACCAATTTTTTTTTCCCTGAAACACTGAGTACCTATAATTTCCTGTTGTTAACTGGGAATACAATGAAGAAACACCTCTCTACCTTCATGGGAGTCTAATCCTAGCAAGGGATTAAACAAATGATTATCAAAATATGACAAATTGTGACAAGTAGAACCATAAATTAAAACTTTAGATCAAACAGTTTTTGAAAGGTGTGGTATAAATAAGTGGCAATACAAGCATAGAGTGACTAAAGAAAGACAGCACTCAAAGAATGTGACTATTATTGGTACAAATGGATTTATCACAGAATTTAGGTCTTAACAGAAGACTTTGGCAACAGTTATCAACTCAGTTCTATAAATTAAGAAAGAAGATGACTCAGTGACACAAGGCCTATTGATTACTGTGTTTAAGAAAGAGCAGGGGGCTTCCCTGGTGGTGCAGTGGTTGAGAGTCTGCTTGCCAATGCAGGGGACACAGGTTCGTGCCCCAGTCCGGGAAGATCCCACATGCCGCGGAGTGGCTAGGCCCGTGAGCCATGGCCGCTGAGCCTGCGCGTCCAGAGCCTGTGCTCTGCAACAGGAGAAGCCGCAACAGTGAGAGGCCCGCAAACTGCAAAAAAAAAAAAAAAAAAAAAAAGAAAGAAAGAAAGAGCACGGCAGGACTTCAGAAACTGAAAGCTCTTAACAATATTGAATTCAGACCATAAAATATTTGTGGGGAATTTATTGAAAAGACAAACGGTTATATCCATCACAATGATATGTGAGATCCAAATCTGTGCAATAAAAGGAAAATGGCTGAGTGCCTAGTCTCTTCTACAGAATTAGTAGAACACACTAAAAGGGTAAGGTGGCTTGTGGGAGATATATGAGAATAATATTTAGCAATGTGATTAGTAATCCAATAAAAATGGGCGGGGGCTTCCCTGGTGGCGCAGTGGTTGAGAATCCGCCTGCCGATGCAGGGGACACGGGTTTGTGCCCCGGTCCGGGAAGATCCCACATGCCGCAGAGCGGCTGGGCCCGTGAGCCACGGCCGCTGAGCCTGTGCGTCTGGAGCCTGTGCTCCACAACGGGAGAGGCCAAAACAGTGAGAGGCCCGTGTACCGCAAAAAACTAATAATAATAAATAAATAAATAAAAATGGGTGGAATTGATAGGATATAAATATCAGCATACCTGTGGCAGATACAGATGCACGGTTATAGGCTTCCACTGTACACAGTGTCAATAGATGGAGATACATACTTTTTACACGGCACCATCCTTAAATGATTATGGAATGCCACTGATAAAGACATCAGAATACTGAAGCTCATTATAGATATTCGGTTGCCACTATTCTCTCTGCATTACAGATACTCTCCATGACCTCAAGTGCTTATCCAAAGGTGGGTTCATAACCTGTACTTGCATTTTTTTTAAATGCCCAAGATGAACAGTAGTCTAGAAAACAAGGGCCATTCAGCCTACAGTATGAATTCCAATGTTCTCCTACAGTCTCAAAGACCCCGGAAATTACAGCATCCTCTCTGGAACTCTAGATTCTAGTGAGAGGCCCTGAGAGACATGCCTCACAGATCACTACTAATTCTGAACTTTACTTGTTAAATTAAGGATCTCTAAATCTAGATTCCAGCACAGGACACAGGAAAATATTAGCAGGCTTCAGGTTTCTACAACATACCTGAATCCAGAGAAGAAAACCTTGGCAAGAATAAAGCCTCCCAGCCCAACTCACTTCAAATGGAAACAATCAGAATCTGTTTAACAAACGCTTGTTAAACCTGTGTTTCACTTAAAATACAATGGTGAACCAGACAATTGTTGTCCATAGCTTAGTTCTAGTCTTGTGAAGGAAATGGAGACACAGTGAAGAATCCTCAATACCATATGACAGGACCCATGACATAGGTGATCACAGACTGTTTGGAATGCACAGAGGCAGAGTTCTAAACCCAGATATGAGGATCAGAAAAGGCTTTTCTTGTGTAAAAACACCTAGGCTGGAAGCAAAAGGTTGAAGAGTTAAGCAGACAAGACAACTGAAGCAGAGAGAAGAGTATTCCAGGCAGAGAGAGCAGCATGTGCAGAGACCTGGGAGTGAGAAAGAGCAAGCAGTTAGCTCAGGAGAGCTGGAGCACAGCCTCAGAGGGGAGGGGAGTAACCTGAAGACTAGGAGGAGCCAGATCTCTGACTTCAAGTGAGAAATAATGGTTTTGATTAATTAATAATAAAATAAATAATAAAACACACACCCTAAAAATAAATCACCTCTGTCTCCAAATCTCTCTCTCTTCACAGTATTTTGAAGTTTTCATGTAGACTCAGAATACAACGACCAAGAGAGAAGCATGATATCAGATAAATGTCGGAACTACACACAAAATATTTTTAAGTTAAATTTATCAAGTCATACCTAAGACTGTTCCCTCAAGTAAATTACTTTAAAATCTTTTTGGGTACATATACCTTACTACCAACTATTAAGTATCATATCTGTTTTGAGTCTATTTTTTACAGACTCAATTTAATTCTAACTATATATAAATTTATTGACCATTTAATATGGCCAGTTGTAGTGTAAAAGAGGAAGAATACCTAAAAATATGAGGAAGGTTGAACTGTTATTACCCTTGTTAAAGAGGGAACATTAGAAATGAACCAAAGGAAGGACAGATTTTGCCAGTTTTAGAAGGGACAGAACTCATAAGGTGACCAACTGTTCATGTTTTGTGTTTTGTTTCATTTTGCTTTATTTTTCTGCTTGTTTTTATGTCAGAGATTCTTAAACTTAGTATATTAATATGTACATGTACCATGAAGCTCCGAGGTGAACTTACAATCTGATTTGGTCATGAAACCATAGATACTTTCTCTCTGTGAATATTTTATGAGGTAAATTTGCTCTAGAGCTTTGCTTCTCAAAGTATGATCTGTAGTCCAAGAGCATTTGCATCATGGGAGCTTGTTAGAAATTCAGAATCATAGGCCTAACCTAAGACATACTAAATTATTAAACTTGTAAAAGCACTGGTTTAGAGAAGGGGTCAGAAAGCTTTATCTGTAGAAGGCCAGAAAGTAAATATCTGTGGCTGCATGGACCACACAGTCTCTGTCACAACTACTCAACTCTGCTATTTTAGCATGAAAGCAGCCAGAGACAATATGTAAATGAGTGGAACTGGCTATGTTCCAATAAAACTTTACTTACAGAAACAGGTGGCAACACAAATTTGGCCCTAGGTAGTTTGCCAACCCCCGTTTTAGAGCATATGGTAGGTATAGATGGAAAATAAGGGCCATAAATGAAAAAATATATGAGTAATCTATTAAAGAAGCCATAGAAAGCAGCTTTTAAAGGAGTGTGACCAAAGTCTCAGTCTAATTTTGCAGCAGTTAAGATGGACAGAAACTAGAAATGGGGTGCAGCTTGAATGTCGCTGTAGCCACTTCGGCTATAAGTATTGTGGCCTGAATTAGAGTGATGGTAGTGAAAACGTAAAAGTGAGAATAAAGGAGAAATCCCATAGGTCAAAGAATCTGATCAGATGTAGGGTTAAGTCAAAATTACTAGATGCAGGGTTAAGTCAAAATTACTGGATGCAGGGAGTCAGCATTCTTTTTTAGCACCTGGAAGAAAAGGAGTACCATTGCCAAGAACTGGATTACCCGAAGAAAATGGTGGTACTGGATAAAAACACTCATGTTTTACATGTTGAGTATAATTGGCTGATATTTTATCTAAGGAAAGATATCTTGGAGGCAATTTGATGCTAGGTCAAGGGACATATGTCAAAGTGAGCTGGAAATTATCCATGTATAAAAGAGAATACCTACTGAGCCAGATCTATGAGTTTGGGAGGGGGAAGCAAAGGAAGCTTAAAGAAAGAACCTTGGGAAAGGCCTGCATTAGAAGGAGATGATAGAGAAAGCAGGAAAGTAGAAGTAGTTCAGGAATGCACAAGCCAACAGAGTAAATTCAAGAAGAAAGGGGAAAATGAATATAGCAGATAATTTGAGATGCTAAGGTTCTTATTTACGTTTAAAACACTGAAAAATAAGTGCTGTCAACAAGGTTTTCCTATATGCTGACACAGCAGTCAATATTCTAACACTATATTGCCAAGGTTGACCAAAGCAGGAGCCAGACAGCATGGCTTTACATTTCTGAAAAAATCAAATTCACTTTCATTTGCTCACAATGCACTAACTTTTTTTTTTTAAACAAACCCTTACCATTAACTATCCTCCTATTTTCCTTGAATCTTATCAATACAATTCAGAATATTCAGAGAAGGCAAGTTGAGCAAGGGCCAGAGATGGTATAACAGATAATGGCAGGAAAAGAACATCTTAGATCAGCTTAGGTATAAACTATAAACATTGCTGAATAAAATTCTATGAATTCGTTCCAATATCTTGGACCAACAGGTTTACAATATGCAACAGGTTCTTGGAATTGAAAAGAATTAGAATAAAAATGATCTTTGCTGTATCTTCTATATTGAGTTTATATTGAAAATGTGTATTTTAATCAAGAGAGCTAACTGATATCAATTTATAAATGATGTAACCATTTTTTTCACTAAACACTTTTTTTCTTAGCATCATAACGGATTGTACATATCAACAGGTAAGCTGTGACTAATCAATACTAAGTAAGGTGAGAGCATGGGCTTTCTCACTTGAGATGTTCAATTGGATATCATCAACAGCTGCATTCACCTTTCCTTTGTTTTCTGCATGCAGATACAACATCACTCTCTAATTGGCAATTGTATCCTAGTTTTACTATACAAACAGTAAAAAAGAGTAATAATAATAATATCTTATGTTGATTAAGGGCTTATTATGTGGCAGAAGCTCTTAGAAGAGCCCTACATGTATTCACTCATTTAAACCTTATCAGTTTTGTAGAGAGTAATTATTACCTGGAAGGTGTCTTAAAGATCATCAAGTCCCCCAAATGTTTCGATGTTTCTTTTCCATGCTATATTGCCATATATTGGCACTGGTCAGTAGACTCAGCCCCAGCAGCTGACATCGGAGGCATGGCTTTTGCTCAATGGGTTCTGGCCAGCAACACAAATGTTGAGCTGCATATACGCTGATCAATTCAAGCCCATGGAGCACATGTGTAATTGGCCAGATCAGTTTAAGAAGTAATCAGTTCATTTTCCCAGGCTGACATGATTCAGGGGCAACATCTACACCTTTAAGGGGTATGGAAAGATGCCCAGAAACAACCAAGTAAATGGTAGCAAATGCACAGAATTTAGTTTTATTCCTACCTGTGCTTACTTAACTGTTTAACTGAGTACTGATAGCTTCAGAAATCAGCACAATGTAAAGTTAGTCTGACAGGCAGAGCTGAGATTAAACATACTTAATGCTGCTTGTGGCTGAAATTTTAGAACTACCAACTAAGCTCCCTCACTACTTTTAAATTGTTTAAAAGATTTATTCTGCTTACATTTTATGTTTTTAACTAGTCCCTATCCCAAGTCTTTGTGTTCCTTTTTTCGCTAAGATCAGAGAGCAAGCTTTATATCCTCTGTTCCTCAATCAGATAGTGCCTACACCACTGACACTTGTTTCCTTTGCTTCTTTATGCACATACATCAGAAAACTGCAGTTGACAGAAACAGACTTTTGAGGAGCATCACTGATCCCAAAATAAAATGCAGGTGATTTCGGCCCCTATATGACCCCTTCCTTACATCTGTGATCTATCATTTCCCAGGTGTCAGTTACTGACTGAAGAAATAAAAATAACATTTAAATGATGGCTTTCAGACTTAATTAATTCATAGTGGCAAATAAAAAATATACGGTTAAAAGATCAGTTTCATTTTATATAGAACTTCACTTTTCAACCATTTTAAAGATACAAAAACAAAAATAAATGGTCTATGCATAATAAATGCAGCTCTGATCCTTCTAGATACAAAACCGTCAAGGAAATTCAATTTGCTCCATAAATCATGACACAGTATGTAATGCCTATAATTTCTAGTTTTCTTTAAAAGACGAGAAACCAACATTAAAATGCTGGGTGCTACACTAGGGGCATTTGCATATATTAGTTCACTTAATGTTCACATAAACCTTAGAAGGCTGGCGTTATAACCCTCATTTTACAAATGAAGAGAGTGAATTTCAAAGAAGTAAAATAACTTGCTCAAAACCATAAAGCCAGAAAATGGCATGGACAGAATTTGAACCTAAATCTTCTGGCTTCATTTTTCCCCTTTGCCATTCTTCCTGAAAGAAACAACTCTCTTCGTGCTGTACTTGAGTATGTACAGAAAAGATGGAAGAGGGAAGAGTAGCAGAGAGTTAGAAATGGAGAATTGTGTCCTTGAACAAACAATATATTCATTTTCCATTTTCTGCACTATTTAAATACAAACTAATCGCACTGGTTTCATGGGCAAAATTTAGTTTGGATGATTACAAAAATGTTTCTGTGGGGAATGAGTAAGACAGCTGCTTTAATTCTAAACTGCCTTCTACTATTTCTACTTCGTAGTAGATAATAGAGGAAAGTTAAGTATACAGCAGTCACTGACTTCAAATAAAGTGGTAATGAATGCAGATTTCCATGAAGATTCCACGAGTTAGTAATTACAGTTTTACTGCAATTCGAAATGGTGAAATAAACTCAGTCTCCACTGTCCCATACATGTAATTGATGAGTTAATTTGTCTTCAGCAATCTCGCTGTTCTAATATTTCTCCATTGATGCCATGAAAATTAATAGGATGCAAAACGTATAAAATTATACCCACTAAAAAAAACCACTGTACAATACCAGGGAGGCATATTTATTTCATCTGTGGATGGTACAGGGTCACCATCTTTTTTTTCCCCTTTCCCAGTGACATTTTCAGATTTGACATTCTGTGACATTTTCAGTTTAATATTGCTAATACCCTGGCTGCAGAATTAAAAGTACACCCTGAGGAAGGGCTGAATGCAGACACATCAGAAAAGTATAACTACTTTTTCCCCTCTAACAAACGTTTATTTGTAAACAATATACTATACACACTAAGAAGCACAGAACAACTCTATTTATCCTTGATTTTTTTTTTGTGGGGCATGAGGGTATGTGTGGTCAGTTCTAGGTTCCCAGGGGTTGACTCTTTGTTGGAATATTGATGCACAATGACCCAGTGTGAGACCCTACCAGCATGTTACCCAGGGACTATATGATAAATGTCTAAAGTAAAGATTGAATGAAAGATGCTTGACATATAGCAGGTGAGGCATCTTCACCTAAAGACAGCTGAACGAAGGTATTTACAATTATTTTTCAGGAGCCACAGGAGTCCTTACACTATATATCCCTAACTGATGAATAAGCCACAATGTTAATTGAATGTTGATGCTCAGTGACATTTATATAGGGTTCTGTTTGATGAATGAAAGGTTAGATTCATTTTTTTTTTAATGTAGTTGATAAGCTCTGACTGACTGTCCCTTGGCAATACCTGTGGACTCCAAATGCAATCCAAGGATGCCACTCATCTCCTCCCTAGCCCAGGCACTGCTTACTTCCCTTCATCCAAGCAGTACAATTTTTCACTGGGAAGGGGAATATCCTTATAAGATTCAACCATGGCAATTGAGTAGAAGAAACATAGACATTATCAGAGCTATATCTGGCTTATATTTATCATTTTCCAATGCTAAGTAAGATACTCACCTGCCATTTGATCCAACCTTCTTTTTCCCCACTACCACTAGCCCACAGTCTATTTGAAGAACTAAACCCTTCCCCAACCTCCAAATATGGACATTTCTGTGAGTGATATTTGGACATGAGATGGAGACAAAGGACCTGGAGTGAACCCAGAGAAAAACTGGATCTACCAGGTCAAGTGACAAAACAAAACAGCTTTTGGGGGTTTTTTACCTCAGATTTATTGAGGTATAACTGACAAATAAAATTATATATATTTAATGTGTACAATGTGATGATTTGATTTATGTATGTGTGAAATGACTACCAAAATCAAGCTAATTAATACATCCATTACCTCACATGGTTATTATTACCTTTTTATGTGTATGGTAAGAACTTAAGATCTACTCTACTAGCAAATTTCAAGTATACAGTACAGTATTATTAACTATAGTCACCACGCTGTATATTAGATCCTGAGAACTTATTCACCTTATAGCTGAAAGTTTGTACCTTTGACCAACTTTGGAAATCAGAATTTGTACCTAAATCCACTCTGATGCTTGTTCTAAGTGTCCCTGGCTGGCCTGAGTGCTCTGCTTTAGGGTCTTCAAATTACACCATGGCACAGACACAAGGTTTTCTCAGTAGCCTCACCTCTGGATATATACACAGAAGAATTTAAAGCAGGAACACAGATATTTGTACATCCACATTCATAGCAGCATTATTCACAATAGCCAAAAGGTGGAAGCAATCCAACTGTCCATACATGAATGGATAAACAAAATGTGGTATATACCTATGATGGAATATTATTCAGCCTTAAAAAGGAAGGAAATTCTGACTCATGCTACAACATGGATGAACCTTGAGGACATGATGCTAAGTGAGATGAACCAGACATAAAAGGACAAGTTTTCTGTCATTCCACTTCTATGAGGAGCCTAGAGTAGTCAAATTCAGAGAGACAGAAAGTAGAAAATGGCTGCCACAGGTTTGGGGTAATGAGAATATGGGGAGTTACTGTTTAACTGGTACAGAGTTTTAGTTTTAAAGGATGAAAAGAGCTCTGGAGACGGATAGTGGTGATAGTTCTACAACAATGTGAATGTGCTTAACTGTATACTTTAAAAAGTTATGATAGTAAATTTTAAGTTGTATTTCACCACAATGTGTTTTTTTAATTTTTAAATGAATGAAAAAAAATGCTAAGCAAACTGGAAAGAATTCACCTTATTGATAAAGGGTATACAAAAAAACCTACAAAAACATTATATTTAATAGTGAAATGTTGAAAGAGTCACAAAGTAAAATAAATCAAACCTGTTGTTTGAGTTGAAATAGGAAAAATAAAACATTGTTCATATGACTTAACTGTGTTTACAGAAAAATATGCAAATTCTACAACTAAAGTATTAGCATAAATTAATGAGTTTACAAAAGTTGCATGATATAATGCAAACATGTAAACACTGATTGCATTTCTATGTAGCAACATCAAGTATTAAGAAATAAAACATTAAAAGATGTCATTGATAACGTCACCAAAATTCAAATAACTAGGAATTAATCCATCAAAAGATATATGATACCTCTACACAGAGAATTATGAAACATTCAGAAATAAGACCTAATAAACAGAATGATGAACTATGTTTATTGATAGAAGATTCAATACTGTAAAGATATAAATTCTCCTGCTAATTTATAGATTCTATCCCAATCAAAATCTCAACAGGTTGTGTGTGGGTATTTATATATTGACATGTAGATTCCATAATGTATTTGGAAATACCAATGTCCAGAACAACCAATATAATCTTTAAGAAATTTGATAGACTTATTGTACCGAATGTTGCAACTTATTTTAAAGCTACAGTAATTTTAAAAGTATGGTATTTGGGAAGACATATAGAAAAACAGTGTAGAGAGCCCAGAAACAAACCCATGAAAATACTGCTATCCTCTGCTGATGAGAATGAAAATTGGTACAACCACTTTGGAAAATGGTTTGGTCTCACCTAATAAAGTTGAAGATATGCAGACTCTATTACCTAGCAATTACACACCTGATTATATACCCAACAGAAATTTGTGCAATTGTATACCACAGGACGCAAATAAGAATGTTCATTGCCACACTGTTTGTAAGAGTCTAAAACAAGAAACATGCCAAACGTTAACCAACAGTATAAACGATTTTTAAAATATGTATAATCACACGAAGGAATAGCATACATCAATGATAATAAACAGTCATATGTGACATCAAGGTCAACCTCACAAAGGTAACATATAGAAAAATAAGCCAGACATCAAAGAATACATACCGTATAATTCCATTTAAATAAGTTTAAAAAATAGGTAAAACTAGGGCTTCCCTGGTGGCGCAGTGGTTTAGAGTCCGCCTGCCGATGCAAGGGACACGGGTTCGTGCCCCGGTCCGGGAAGATCCCACATGCCACAGAGCGGCTGGGCCCGTGAGCCATGGCCACTGAGCCTGCGCGTCCAGAGCCTGTGCTCCGCAACGGGAGAGGCCACAATAGTGAGAGGCCCGCGTCCCGCAAAAAAAAAAAAAAAAAAAAAAAGTAAGGAAATGATTAATATTAGGAGGAGACATGCTAATGATTGGGAAGAGTTGTGAGGGGGCCTTCTGCTACCTTGGCAGTGCTCAATTACTTAACATTGCTTATATAAAGGGAGATGACTTTGTGACAAACAAATTAAACATTTGTTTAATTTTGCTATATTTGACAATAAAATGGCTAAAAATTAATTGCAGAAAAATATGGATTATTCAAGTCGAATATCAAAAGAATGCCTAAAAAGTATCTAAATCATATAGGGAAATATTAGTTTCTTCTACTAAAACCTTTTGTTATGTTTTATTACTGGTCCTCCTGGCTATTAGAGAGGCTAAGAGACACTAGCAGAAATTTATTGATACCTGAAAAACACTAAAGTCCTAAAATGCCATCAATTTTGCTCCAGGAATGGAGTTAGATTTCACAGTAAATAACTAGGAAGGAAGATTTGAATGTCTTCTGCTGCTACTCCTTTTCAATTCCTAACTGTGGACAACTTTTCTATTTCAAGGTCCAAACAGATGATTTTGAAACCCCCTTACTCCTCTTGTGTACGATATAACTTTCATCCCCAGAGCCACTTGAAGTGGGAGACCCCGGTTCTTGGTTTACAGAGGAGTTTACAGCACTGAGAGGCATCCAGCGTAGGGAACTTAGCCTACACATAAGCATGCAAGTCTTCAAGTTACACATACAGTTGACAGGGACGGGACAAGCCATGAATAGCAGGAAAGTTGTCAGAAATACGGAGCATTATGCTGCCACTCAACATATCCACTTCATCACACACCTCCCCTGCCAGTGTGAAGAATATGGATTGCAAAGCAGATATTCTGTCCTACTATCCCTCCTCAGGCTTTATCCCTTCTGATACTGCTTATATGAGTCATGCTCTGTTTAGTCCAAGACTTAGCACTACTCATCCTTCACAGTACAGGTCTACTCAAAGAGATGCTCAGCTACCATGCTGCTCCCCAAATGAAGGCAGGGCAAAGACTTCATGCACAAAACCAACTGGCTGCCTCCAACACAGATTCATTGATGCTGTCCCAAGCTATGAAGAGAAATGGGGGATGGAGACCACAGCTTTCAGTCAACTAGAATAAATTTATAAAAAAACAAAAACAAAAGGAACGTATGTGTGCAGGTGCTAGGTGATACGATGTGTGGAATGGTGAGGGAGGAAGCACAAAAACAGAATTGATCACAGGGAACCAGCCATATGGAAGTCAGTGGGTTATAATAACAGAAATCATCTTAGACAAGGTGGAGGGATGTGTGACTCAAATTTACAAACCCCCAGGTTTACACTGTATTCTGAAACAACAAGAGGGTAAAGTCAAGTAAAGAATGGCTTCATTTGTTCAACAACCAGAAATATGTCACTTTCTTCCGGGCAGCCCTACGGAGGGTTAAACTGATCTGCTGTGCTGAGCAAACAGAGGGCTGCTCACTAACAGCATCTGCTGGGGACTTGAGAAAGCTGTTCTCGCTTAATAGATACCATTTTCCATTTTGATTTCTTCTGGTGTGTAAACTCTTAAAGAAATGATGCATTGCATGGAAATTCATCCACAGCTGAAAGTGCAAATAAGGGAAGAAAAACAAAATCATAAAAGACATTAAAAGGTACATTTCAGAAAGCAAGTGTACTCAGTTTCTTAGGCAATGAAGCATTCACGTTTTCAATTTTAACAGAGAGGCAGAAAATATAAAAACAAAGTGATTCCCAGGGAAAAGATACGCTTAACACGGCTGAGAAAAGTTGGTTATTTTTAAACTTTTCCCCTTAAGAAAAAGGGAAATTGTGTAGCTGTGGATTTCAGTTGTCTCCTGAGAGAGCTGGCATTCTTACAGTTTGGGTATGGAAGGCAAACGTTTGCTAAACTATTTGGGAAAGAAAGTGCCTATCCGATAAAGCAGCAGGAAGCATGTACTGTGTTTACCATCCTATAACAAGAGCACCTTGTTATCCCGTGGTACCTCCTCTGTCATGCACTGGCTGATGATGGTGAAATATATTTTGAGAAACCAGCAGCTATAGTTCAAAACTAAGTCTCTGAAAACCAGACTGTGTTGCTGAAAATGCAAACCTTTTCATGTTTACATATATTTAGATGTCTGATGTGTATAGTGTGTTGTTCTTGAGAACACTCACCTAAGCAATTCCTTTTTTGCCAGAGGAATGAGGTTGATGAAATTTCCAGACATTAAAGCATTTCCTCTGCACCTACTAACTGATGCATAATGATTTGGAATTCATTGATCTCAGCAAAGCTTAAACATAAAATGAAGAATGGTAAAATATCTCCTTCAATCTTTGGTTTCAATCTTTCAAGTACATAGGTGACCTTTTCTTTTTTTCCAACTAAAAGCACTTTAAACACGCATTTATGGTATAAAGAACTAACTAGAAGTCATCGATTTTCAAACTGGTTTTACTTGTATTAGATCTGAGTATCTAGAAATATATGCTGAGGCAAATATTCATTGTATGTAGCTTTTACAAAAATTATATTTTCTAGATGAATAAAGTTTCCTATTACACAAAAGTGTATTGGTTTTATTTACATGAATAATTAGTAATATATTACTTAAAGCAATTTGTTGGATCTGCTTTATTTCCCTTCATTTGTGTGCTTGGGTCAGTTGAGTTAATGTGGTACTTTGTTACACATGAAAGCATCATGTATTCAAGTCATAATAATAGCTATTAACAAATGACAGCTAACACTCATTGAAAGCTTATTTTGCGGCAGATACTGTGCTAGGAATTTTACATGCATTATCTCAACAAATCTGCACATCAATAGTATATTATTACCCCACGTAGAAAGTTTAATTTTCCAAGGTCAGCATATAGGCAGAGGTAAAGATGGTATTTGAACCTAGATTTGTTTGATTCTAGAGCCTGTGTTCTTAAATTACCCTCTCTATGCTCTTATCAAGACAAAAACTCACCTGAATCATGAGAAGAGACTGCACTTTGAGCTGACTGGACCCAAGTGCCAAAGTGACTAAAGCCAGCTTAATGTCAGTCAGACAAAGTTCACTGAGGGCACCCCCTGCTCCAAAGGAGGCCAACAATATTTCCAGTGAGGGTATATATCTGTTTTCATGACCAACTACTTACTTCAAAAAAAAATTAGAATGCTTATTGTTCCAGCAACTAGAGCAAGTGCCAAAGATGAGATTATATTCAGGGATTTGGTGAGTGGTCCCCAAAATGTCTGGTCTTAGCACAGACTATGAAGCACTTGGAACTTCAACAATATTCTAATTTCTCACTTGACACTTGTGTAAAATCTCAAAACAAAATCAAACCAAATTACCAGAGTGATTTGATAATCCCTCCTACTCTAAAAGAAAACAATGGTAAGGAATCCAATGAATATTAGAGATACATGTTTGCCTCAATGCTCCATACCTTCTTTATCTTCCACTTCTATAATCCTTATCAAATAAAACTTTCAAATATTTAAAGTAATGCTATATTATTTGTGTATTTTGTACTTAAAGGCAAAACAACCTCTCTTGGAAAAGATTATCAAGCTAATTACAAGAGCTACGCAGAATTTTTTTCTTGTGGCAGTTATTGTTAACTTCCTCTTTAACCAGAACATCTCCTTTCCCACAAATAATGGCTATTATGTTTAACTTTTTAATGAAGTAAAAATACACCTAGAAAAGTGTACAATTCATAGGTCACAGCTAAATGAATAACCACAAAAGGAATATGGCCATGTAACTACCGCAAGAAGTCAAGAAATAGTACACCACTAACACTCCAGAGCCACCTCCAAACCTACTAACTCATATATTTGATTATTTTTAAAATTTTATATAAATGTGGTCATATAAGACATATTTATTTGCTATGTCTGTCTCCTTTGGCTTAATATGGTGGGATAACAATGTGGTGTTGCATTTTTATTGCCATATGTTATTTCACTTCCATGAATATTACCAAAATCTCCTTACACATTCTAACGCTGATTGAAAATTTGAGTGGTTCCAAGTTTGGGGATATTATCAAAAATGTTGATATAAATGTTATTGTACATGTCTTTGGTACACAAAAACACTCACTTAAGGTGTATATATATATATATATATATATATATATACACATATACATATACATATACACATACATACACACAAGTAAGCAAAACTGTTAGGCAATGGGATAACTGTTTTTCCAACTTTGGTAGATGATGCCAGTCTTCCAAAATTGGTGTACCAATTTACACTCCCACAAAAGTTCATGAAGTTGTTTTATATTCTTACTTCACGTTGTTAGTCTCTTTAGTGGAGTTTAAATCATATGCTATTTTTAATGAGTATGAATAAAAAGATAAATTTAGGATTAGCAAATTAGTGTATTCATTTATACAGGCAATCGCTATGATAAAGAAATAAATCCTAGTGCTTAGAAGTACACATTTGAGGGTCTAATGCTGTTTGACCAGTCCCTGCCGCTTTCTATCTTTGTGATGGTCAACACATTTCTTTGCCTTTCTAAACCTCAGTTTTCTCACCTGGATAATATTAATATAGCATAAAAGGGTTATTATTAATTAAAATAGTCAAGCTTGGTATAGTACCAGGAACACAAAAATCATTCCAAAAGCATTCTGATATTCCTACCTAAAAACATTATGACATTGGCTGAAACCAACAAGCTATCATAATGTTGCCTTTTGCCACCCTATGCTCTGTGGTTTTTTCTAAAAATTGGAATTCAAAATCCTTTTGTCTTCCTCTACTCATGATTTATAAAATCAGAGCCATATAGAATCTAAACAGACCTCAAGTTCCCAGGCCCATTTCCTTGTCTTTGAGTAGACAAATACCTATGTCACTTAAGGTAAACAGTTTTTGATTTCTCTCACAATGTTATCTATAAATATACCCTTTGGGGCTTCCCTGGTGGCGCAGTGGCTGGGAGTCCGCCTGCCGATGCGGGGGACGCGGGTTCGTGCCCCGGTTCGGGAGGATCCCGCGTGCCGCGGAGCGGCTGGGCCCGTGAGCCACGGCCGCTGGGCCTGCGCGTCCGGAGCCTGTGCTCTGCGGCGGGAGAGGCCACAGCAGTGAGAGGCCCGCGTACCGCAAAAAAAAATATATATATATATACCCTTTTTCTCTACTGGATCTTAACTCTTTCTTTTTCATCTCTTTCCCCCATCCAACACAGAGACTTTAAAGAATCTTTCATATAAAAAGCAATCAACAATTGTTAATTGAATTGCATTCATTTGTTCATACCACAAAGCCCCAAGCCACAAAATACACCCACTATACTACACATATTACTTTGAAACACAAGACAAATAAAAATTCTCTATAAATGCCGACGAGAAGTATGGTGGTAACAATAGCAATCAAAGTAACAACACTCAAGAACCACTAGACTGCCGAGTCTTTTACAAATCTCTCATAGTTTTCCAAATTTATTTTCCTAAAAACTTGGAAATTGTGTTTTGCCTAAGATAAGCCAACATTTTTGGGTCTGTTTCATAATTCTGCACACATGAATTACAAGCAGCTCAAAACTGGCAGAACACGTCCTTCTGTGTCTGATGCATCACTCCTGTTCAATAAGTGAAGATCCAAATAACCAATGGAGAGACTCGTGCTTTGCATAAAAGCAGAATGGGGAAGAAATAAACCAACATAAAGTTTCTTTTAATTCAGTTTTATTCCTACCCATCTCTCTATAATAAATACTTTTATATAATTATCACATTATTCATGCTTTCACCAAGCACTTAGTGAAGCATCTACTCTGTCCAAGGTACTAAGTGAAGTACTGTAAGGATGGATCAAATGAACTCCATGCAATCAAAAAAACTTGCATTTTAATGGGTAGATAAGGCATGTTAATTTAAATAAATCTAAGACAAAGAATACAATATGGAGAAAAATCACAGTTAAGATGTGATGACAAATCAGAGAGATCATATTTAACGGAGGAAATGAAGAAAGATTGTTTGGAGCAGAAAACATTTAACCTGGGTCAAGAAATAGAGAGAAGCTTTTATATCCACACTACACTCTTTCCCTAACAATGTGGATGACTCTAAGCTTTCCCATCCAAGTAAGTAAGTTGGCATTTTACTTTTCAAGCAATGATCATGAGTGATGCAATTGTTTGTGTGGGATTTTAATTTGACCCTGATGCCCGTTTTTCAAGGAAATGTGTATTTCACTTAATAACTAGGTTTGCGTTTGGTGATTCTTTGGTCATGCATGGTAAATGCACAAATGAGTATTTGGAACAAGACTATACTTGTGGAAAAATTACTTACTTAGCAATTAATGAGCCTATTTTCATTGATGCCTGAGGCACTTGGAAAAATGATGGAAATAAATTGAAGCAATTTATTTAGAAAATGCAAAATTGTTCCCATGGATAGTATTTGTTATCTACCACCTTTTACAATGAGATTCACAATATACTTTCATTTATTTATTTATTTTTAACATCTTTATTGGAGTATAATTGCTTTACAATGGTGTGTTAGTTTCTGCTTTATAACAAAGTGAATCAGCTATATGTATACATATATCCCTATATCCCCTCCCTCTTGCATCACCCTCCCACCCTCCCTATCCCACCCATCCAGGTGGTCACAAAGCACCGAGCTGATCTCCCTGTGCTATGTGGCTGCTTCCCACTAGCTAGCTATTTTACATTTGGTAGTGTATATATGTCCATGCCACTCGCTCACTTTGTCTATATTTTAGAATACAGTGGAGGTGACAATATTTATAGAATGAAAACATCATTAAAAAAAATTCAGGAGGAATTATTACCGAAAAAACCTATTTGAGCTAATACTCAAAACCCAGAAGCTGTGATGTGATATGCCTGAAAAAAGAACAGTCTTACATATGATGATATAATGAAGAATGGACTGGGAAGAAATGGGAGAATTTTTAGGGAGAGGTTTTTCCTACATAAATCAAAATGTGTAATGATATACAGTGAAGAAGAATAAATACTATATAGCAACAATAGTCTTAATCATAGTTTAGAAACATCCACAGATGTTGACAGGATAGGTTAAAAAAAAAAAAAGTTTAAGATAATGGAACTGAGACCACTGCTTTGCTTTGTAAACTCCCTAATAACTTTTACCTACATTTCAAAAATAAAAATGGTTTTAAGAGAATCATTCCCATTACCTAATCTAAAAGCTAATACACAATTTTTTTTCTTTTTAAGTACAGGATATTCTTCTCAGAAGTTGTCATGAGATAGTTAAATTACACAATCCAGTTCCAGGCCACAGCAGCCAGGAATAGATGCTGCAGAATGCTTCTCAGAAGTGAGTCATGGCTTTCCATGTTTATGTTTTTGTTTTGATATGTTTGGTAATGGAAAATAACTTTGAACATTCAAAGCTGAAGTCAAAAGCTGAGGTTGAAGTATCCTTGCCAATTTCAAGTTATTGACAAAACTTTACTGATTCCAACAGTACAGGCAGAAAGAGTCCTTTCCCTAGATATTTGCCAAATATTCCACAGAAAAATGTCAAAGAAGAATTCACCTCTTTAGAATCATCTATTTAACTTCCAGCACTGCATAAATCTAGGCTCTAAGCAATCTGAAAAGAAATAACTAAAGCTCTAAAAATAGAGTAGACAAAAATCTCTTAAATTTGAAATACTACAAGGAGATTACTTGAAAGTTCTCCTGGCTCTGATTCAAGAAACTGTTTCAACATGGATTACCAAAAAGCATGGAAAAGTTTGACACACAGAAGGGAATCAATATGCAAACCCCAAAACTAGACTGCTAAAAACAGAGAATTATGATAAAAATACTGAACTAACTCTAGCCAGACACATTTCTGTTACTTCTAGATTAAGAATTTTACCAATTCCTAGGACATGAAAATAATGAGTATCACACTGTTAACATATTTACATATGAATTTTAATCCGTTTAGTATGCACATATGCAAGTATAAAGATACATCCAAGAGACTAGTTTAGAAAGGAAATATCTCAGGTCCACTGTCAAGATTTTCAAACACTAAGTCACTGCAAGTCTGTTGGGGAGAACTGTGACTCATGGGTCTCTGATTTATTTGCAGGAAATCTATAAGGATGATGAAAGGGTTTTCCTCTTATATAAGCAAATACCTTTGCAAATTCTTAGTCCCATTTGGTTGAAGTTGAAATATTTAAAACTATTTTGAATCTAAGTTACATATTACTGTGTGTTAACAGGTAGATGCAAAGGTCCAAGGTTCCTAGAAATGTGTCATTTCTTCTAGACACAATTATGAATCTAACATACTGCTATCATTTATGCAAGAGCTTTTAGTTATATTTTTAGCTATATTTTAGTAATGTTTTAGGAGTTACATTCCACAGTGATATTTACAGGTTTGTAGATTTACAAATGTTTAAAGCACATACTGTTCAAAATGCCAAAGCAGTGAGAGTCATGCGAGGGGGGTTATAGGTATATAAAATGCAAAATTGTATTTGTGGTCAAGATTCTGGTTCCTAGGCCTGGCTGACTAGGTGAGTAAAAACCTTTAAGGGGTGTGGCTAAAGTAGGCTCATTTTCACAACATTGTTCCTTAAATTTTACCCAGATTTAAAGCAATCTGGAATATCTTGAACCCAACCACATTGCAGCCAAAGCAAGTATATGCCAACTCTGCCCTTACTATTCTTTGTGCCTAAAAATCTGGCACAGATCATTTATCCTGTGCTATGAACTCAGAACTCTCTGCAAGAATGACCTGCCTCTGGAAAATAACCAGATAATACAGTGATATTGCAGCTTAAAGTCTGCCTGTCCATTTAATATCACTGATTTGAATTTTTAGATCCAGAAACAAATGATATAATAGAGGCACTGGGGCAAGAAGTGTTGATTCTCCAGCAGCTGCAGAATTGGATGGGCCATTTCAATCTTCCCCACAAGGTTTTCATCCAAGCTTTTCACTATAAGAAAGCTAAGCAAAAGCCACATCCAGTCTATGCCACAACTATGCCAAAAATTCAAAATCATTTAGTTAGGTTCTATTCAATTTAGAAAACTTAGTTTTTGAATGGGTAATGTTTACTGTGGGTGATAGCTGGTACTCCTTGCTTTTTCTTCTATTGTTTTTTTCTTTTACCCTCTTGATCTGTTAGAACAAAAGAGGATACTCAGAGGTGTCTGTGTGTGTCCCCTACATGAAGGGCTGCTCATGTACTATCCAATAGTCACAGAAGTGGGCCCTGGCAGGCCCACTCACTCAAAGGCATAGTTTATTTGGACCAATTCCCCTCCACTAATGGTAATAGGAACCAGAGCTGGCAAACAGCAGGTTTCCATTCAACTCCAACAATCTAGCTGGTGTAGAAATTTTTCATAAGCAATCAGTGTGTTCCAATTTGGTAATGTGCCTACTGAGGCTCTATGGTTACATTCTCTGTTAGGCAATATCTAGTGTCACGCAACACAGGTCCCTGAGAGGTGAAAGACTCATTTCCAATTCCCAAAAAAATTGCCTATTGACTTCTAGTTACAAATGCAGGCACAGACACGCTCAAAATATGTTTGCCTTATTTTTCTTTCCTGATATAGCTAGAACATCTGTTTTCAAAAACATTCTTTTCTTTTCAGTAGCATTTGGTCCTGAAAGTATTATCAAGGAATTCCCTCCAAGCTTACGTCCTAGCTGTCAACATCACCCAGATGACTTGCCATCTAGGTACATGTGAACAGATGAAATAGAAAGCATCTGGTTTATTGCTCAGATTCTTCCTCATAATACCTAAACAAAACAGAACTCCAAAAGATAGTTCAAATAAGTAACCATCACAATAGACAGTGTTAACTAATTTAAAAAGTTTCCATATATCTTGAGTAAGATGAAAAACACAAGACATAAAACTTCAGTTACTAGCAATTTTATTTCAATATTTATCTTACCACATTTCAAAATTAAAAATTGAAATCATACATCATTTGTCAAGGCTCAGAAAATTAATGTGCATCTACTCATAACTGTGAAAAACTCAAATCTATTGTCTACATGCAGCCTAACTTTCATTTTACCTGTGAGATGATCAGCCTTACAAAGAATAGACATATAATGAAATTGATTTTTTCATACTAAAAGTACAGTTTTATCATGCCCAATACAAAAACTATTGCCATCTCTAAGAAAGATATGAATTAAATCAATGTTAAATTATTAAAAATTCTAACTTAATCCATTATCTAAATTACTTAACACTCTACAAATTTGATAAAGGCTTATAATTGTTTATGAATATATTCCTGCAAGGCAGTCTTTAAAAAAGATTAGGAAAACTTCAATTTGTCCACTAGTATTTCTAATTACATAATCCAGGATATGAAAGAAAATGGCTTGTAAATATAATACTTGCTTCCAATGCATATTAATCCATCTTACCAAGATAAACTGTATATCTACAGAGGTTCAGAATATCTATTTTATTTCATCCGAAAAGATTTACAAATAATTCTCAGTCAAGTTTACAATCAAACCTCTTTATTAGTTTACTTTATCAAAAAAAAATTAAGACAGAGGTAATCTGTCAATCCTCAGAGCATTTTTATATGACAGGTAACAAGTAACTATTTACTTTCTAACTGATAAAGGGATTTCAGAAATATGTGCATAAAGATGTCTACATAACTACAGTCGAAGATAAACTTTTTCCTTAGATAAACACAATTACAGGGTGTGGTGAAGAATAAAATCCAGTAATGTTTCTGGCAATATTGTAGACCAGTTATGGAAAGAAAACATCTCCCCCAGCACACAGAAAATAATTCTGGTTAAACATGGAAACCATTTTTCTAAAGTATGGATAAACTAAGGATAAACAAAGGAAAAGTATACGGCCCCAAATTATGAAAAAGTTTGACTTTATATGAATAAGCAATCACTGGAGATAGTATTTGCCCTAACGGCATGTAGAAACTTCTTGCGATCTACAACTTGACTTTAACTGGCCACAGGCATACAGAGTTAAGGGACAAAGTATGAGTCTTTACTGGTAGTGTGTAAAATAGGAGAAACACACATACATAAATCATGTAAAGTAGAGAGAAAAATTCCTCTCATGGCTTTGGCAAAAAACTAAACTAGTCTTACATGAGAATTCCTGACCACAGGTGCATACTAATGATGAATGAATCAGAAATCCTACTTCTTTTTTAAGTAAAAAGCCCTAGGGTGAGATTTTAGTTTAAATTACTCTTAGGTTGATAATGCACCCAGGTACCCATCAGAAGTAAACACATTTCCTTGCGCAGTGAAAACACTCTTAAATAGAGGCCTGAAAATCTCCCACAGATTATTTCCAAATAATGAAATTTCACTTTTTGTTTTTCAAATCACTAAACAACTCCTCTATAAGCAAGAATTAATGGAAACTAATTGCAAAATTAGACCTATGAAGATAATACTGAAAATATCAGATATAAAATAAATATTGTTAAACTTATTAAAATAAGTTATGGAGGAATAAATGGCTATAAAAATTGATCAGGCAGATTGGGAAAAATAAATAAATAGCAGTGAAAATGTAGTAACTAAAAATAAAATCTTAATCTATGAGTTAAAATGGATATTAGACACAATTGAAAAGAGAATTAGTGATCTGAAAGTTAGATCTGAAGAATTACTCAGAAGGGAGAATGTAGGGCATAGGGGCAAAAAGACAGAAAATCTGAAAGGTTAGAATATATGAAAGACACAGTGATGAGGTCCAATAACATCTAACTGGAGTTTGAAAAGAAAAAGAATACGTAAATATGTAATATGAATGAGAAGTTTCCAAAATTGTTGAAAGAAACCAATCCTTTAATTCAGGAAGACCAGCAAATTTCAATCAGGACACAATTGAAAAAGCAAAATCTGTATATATCACAGTTAAACACAGATAGATAGATAGATCTATCTGTCTGTCTGTCTATCTGATAGATAGACAGATAGATAGATAGACAGATAAAGTAGCCAGAAGGAGAAAAAAAAGAAGATTGCCTACTACAAAGGAATGACAGTTTGACTGATACTGGCTTCTCAACAGAAATAATGGAATGACAATGAAATAGTATCTTCAAAATACTGGAGAAATTTTTATATCCAGTGACATTGTTTTCCAATACTAAGGTCTAATTAACAATTTCTAAAATAAGCAAAAATTAAACAATTTCAAGATTCTACCAAAGCAGAAATAGGTGGGACAATTTGCTCTACTAGATATTAAACTTACAAGTAAGCCCAATAATTAAAGAGTGTGGTACTAGCACAGAGATAGAAAATTAGACAAATGGGACAGAAATGACACCTCAGAAACAGACCCACCCATATATGGAATGGAGGATGCAAACAACTGTGCTAGAGTTATTTGTAATTCATATGGGGAGAAGTGAAATTTGATCCCTATCTCACACCATATACAAAATCAATTTCAGATAAATACAAGACTTAAATGTAATAGGCAAAACTTTAAAATATTAAAAACACAATATAAGAGGCTATCATTTAACAAAGGGTAGAGATGTATGCATTAAAGAAAATATAAAATTCACTAAACATAAAAGATTTTAAATATTCAAAGACATTTAAATTAAGAACTTCTGTTCTTCAAAAGACTCCATTTAAGACAAGCCACAGAGGCAAAAAAATTTACAATTTATATAATGAATATAGGTCTATTATCCTCATTATGTAAAGAACTTCTTCAATTCAGTAAGACACAGACAGTCCAATAGAAAAGTGGGCACAAAAGTATTTCACAGAAAAGAAAATACAAAAGACCTATAAGCATATGGAGAAATACTCAACCCATTTAGGAACAGAGGATACTCCAAAAGAAATAAAACGTAACTCACCACTATTTTACTTTAGCAGTCCAAAAAAAAAAAAAAGTTTATAGACTCTTTTGGAGAGATTGTAGAGCAAAAGGAATCCTCAACATTGTTGATGAAGGTGCCAATTGGTTCAATCATAGTTTTGCATTATCTAGTAATGTTGGGAATAAGCCAGACTCAGCAATTTTACCCCTATATGTATTCTTAGAGAAATGTTTATACATGTGCCTTCAGAAATACATGCAAAAACATTAAGAGCAGCATTGGTCATAATAGGAAAATCTAGAAACAACCTAAATATTCTACCACATACAGCTTGGTATATGTGTGTGTGTGTGTGTGTGTGTGTGTGTGTGTGTGTGTGTGTGTGTGTGTGTGTGTGTGTGTGTGTGTGTGTGTGTATGTGTGTGTGTGTATATATATATATATATAAAATAGAGGAATACTATAGAGGCAGTGAAAATGAATTGCTGCAGCAACAGGAATCCATATGGATAAGTCTCAAACATATTACGTTGAATAAAAGAAGCAAATTGCAGGAAAATACAAGTACTATGATATTATTTATGTCAAATTTTAAAAACAGAAAACTTAAACAACATATTGCTTAAGGATACATGTATATATGGTTAATTTACAAAGAAAAATAACCAAATCATTATTATAAAGTAAAGGAAGTTATTGTTTCTACTAGGGAAGAGGGAAAATACAATCAGGAAGTTCACAGGAATATCAAATTTTTTCATATTGTTTTATATCTTAAGCTGGGTAGGAGGTATATAGATGTTTATTATTAAACATTAAACTATATATTACATATAATTTATACACATATATTATTCTAAAATAATATTTGAAGACCATAATACTTGTTTTGAGTTGCCCATGTCTCTTTTATTCCTTCCTATATGGGGACTGCAAATCATTATGCAGCATCTAAAAACAGACACATTTTATATTACTTCTCAAATATATTGGCATTATGCATTTCCACTTAAATTCAAGTGGAATTTATAAAATTTTGTATAGCATTTAGCTATATAAAATTAGCATTTCTATAGCACTATTTTATAAAGCATTTAAAATACATACTGCTTGAAATGTTATTGCACCTTGAGCTATACTGCATTATTAATGAAGTATGCCCTAATACATGTAATTTTACATTTCCAACTCTAAAATTGTGTTTATTACACATAGTAATGCACCATATACTCTTCTAATTACAAAAAAGCAGAATATATTTTTGTTTTTGAAGCTAAATATGAGGAGGATTTCTTTGTAAAAATTATTTTAGAATCACACATATCCTAAGGCATATTTAACTAGCAATCCTGAATTCTTCCCTTATGGGAAGAATGTTTTCCTTGACCATAATCCTGGAAGAATAACAACTTTCCTTTACTTGGTGCTCACATAGCCTACAGAGCTCTTTCAACAAAGAGGAATTCAGTGATAATGGAGGATGCACTCACACCAATCAGGATTTCGACATTCATGTCTATATTCATATATAGACATTACTGAAGCAAGATTTTTGTGTTTGTGTGTATGTGCATATTCATGTGTACATGGGTCTGTGTGTGCGAGTTTACTGTATATTAAACTACAAGGATCTAGATCAGAGCTCAAGTTTTTCTGTAAAAAGCCAGACAGTAAATATATCAGGCTCTGGGGCCATGGAGTCTCTTTCATGACTTAACTCTGATGTTGTAGCACAAAATCAAGCATAGAAAACAGTAAATGAATGAGCATGGCTGTCTTCTGATAAAAAGTTATTTACAAAACCAGGCAATGGGCCAGATTTAACCTGCAGGCCATATTTTGCCCTAGATAATTACCTAAACTTGCTGAAAACGTAAATAAGTTACATGTGAATGATGCACTGATTGGCTGCTAAATAATTTCAGTTAAACTTTCTTGGGTTAGTTGAGTTTCTCCCTCATTCACTCTACTACAAAGATGCTGGCCTCTTTTATTTCTCAAACATAGCTAGTTTTTTCCTGATCCTGGCTGTCACTCACAGACACTAACTGTTCTCTGTAATGGAATATCCTTCCCCTAACCTTTTACTTAATTAACCCTGAATACCCATTCTTAAGGTTTTGATTTGAATGTTACCTAGTTAGAGAGGACATCATAACATTCATTCCATTTTTGTCTGTGTATACATCAATAACTTATTGTCTAATACCTTTTTCCCTACTAGATTTTAAGCTCCATGATGGCAGGAGCCATACTTATTTCCTTAACCACTGTGTGTCCAGTAACTAGTATAATGCTTAGGAAAACAGACAATAAATATTTACGGAATGAAAAATAAACTGCTTTCAGAATGATCTGTTCTAAAATCATATATATCAACAGTTTTCCACTTACCATCTCCCACTACCTTGAATTCCTTACACAATAACGTATTTAAATTCCTTAGCGTGAATTGAAACAACAATGAAATACCACTACACCTATTAGAATGGCCGAAATCCAGAATATTGACAATACAACATGCTGGCAAGGATGTGGAGCAACAAGAACTCTTATACATTGCTGGTGGGAATTCAAAATGCTACAGCCACTTTGGAAGACAGTTTGTTGCTTTCTTATAAACCTAAACATACTCTTACCATACAATCTTGCAATTGTGCTCCTTAGTATTTACTCAGAGGAGTTGAAAATGCATGCCCCACAAAAACCTGCATATGAATGTTTATAGAAGCTTTATTTTTAATTGTCAAACTTTGAAGCAAAGAAGAATGTCCTTCAGTAGATGGATGGATACATAAACTGTGGTATACGCATTCAATGGAATATTATTCAGTGCTAAAAAATAAATCTACCAAGCCATGAGAAGACATGGAGGAACCCTAAATGCATATTACTAAGTGAAAGGAGTCAATTTTAGGACAGTGAAATTTTAGGGCTGTATGACACTATAATGATGAGTACATTATTTGTCCAAACCCGTAGAACGTACAACACCAAGAGGAAACCCTAACGTAAACTAAGGACTTTGGGTGATTTCTATGTGGCAATGTAGGTTCACCAGTGGTGACAAATGCACCATTCTGGTGAGTGATGTTGATAATGAGGGAGAGGATACATGTGTGGGGAGAGGGTGTATGAGAAATCTCTGTACCTTCCTCTTAATTTTGCTGTTAATCTAAAACTGCTCTAAAAAGTAAAGTCTTTAACCAGTAACAACAACAAAAAATTCCTTAGCGTGACAAAGAAGGCCAGTCTGACAATCCTTCTAGCCTCATCTCTTGCAACAATACAGTCTTCTCATTTCCCAGCCTTAACACCACACTCTACTTCAGGGTGCAAACGCTCATAAAGGTTTTTTTTTTTTTTAATGTGGACCATTTTAAAAGTCTTCATTGAATTTGTTACAATATCGCTTCTGTCTTTATGTTTTGATTTTTTGGCTCCCGAGGCATGTGGGATCTTAGCTCCCCGACAAGGGATCGAACCCACACCCCCTGCATTGGAAGGCAAAGTCTTAACCACTGGACCGCCAGGGAAGTCCTGCAAATGCTTATAGAACCCAGAGTCCCCAAAGTTCTGCAATGCAGAAAACTTACTTTTCTGCTCTCTACCCCCTCTGTAAGGTAAGGTCATCTCTCTACTTCCTCCAATTCCCCCAATTTTCCTCCTATCCCCCTGAAAAAACTTACAAAAATTCTCTGTCAAAACTCAGCTCCAAGAAGAGTCCTTTCATGTAGCTGACCAACTGCCCAGACCCCTCTGTACAATTTCACACTCTCTCCTCTGGAATCACTTTAGAAACCATTTTGGGCTGTTCCTTACTGCTCTCACATATCTGCTTTTCTGTTAATTCAGACCATACTCTGAGTTCTTCGAGGGACTCAGACCTTGATTCACTCATATGTGTAGCCCTAGCACATACATGGTATGTGTCATACGTATAAAAGAAAAATTATCCCAAACCTCTTTTAAGGGAGAAACAATTTCATGATGAACTTTAATGGAATGTAATTCCATTAAACAAGTCTTATAAAGACTTGTTCTAGGAGATGAATTATCTCACCTGACCAGTTAACTATCAACTGACTGTCAGCCAAAACTCTAACCATCTTTGACCAAACATAATCTTATTTTTGTATTTAGCTTAAATGTTACTATGTAGTCATTCTATTTTCTTAGAAAACATTTCTACTAAGGATGAATCTTTGAACTGACCCACTAGAGGCCTTTATCCCTTCAGCAAGACTGCAATTATGTGATTGTAACATGTGCTCATAACTAAATTTTCTGAAGAGTTCCTTAGTAGGAAATCGTGGTGGGGTCTCAAAAAATATTTGTCAACCAAATGAATTCTTCTCATAAGTAGAACTCTTCTGAATTTACATATGCTCTTCCTCACCAAAACCTAGGAAACTCATATGAAGCTGTAAAAATTTCGCTAAACCTGCAGAGCCACATCCTGCACCATCTCTCAGGATAATGAAAGGCTCTTCCTCCTGAGGGACAAAAGTATTTATTTAAAAATTACCCATATTTAATAGCATACAGCAAACGCTTGTGGACAAAACTGGACACTCAAATTCAGAAAACACGCCAATTCCAATTCCTCTATTAACTTCCTCACCTTGTGAAATTAGTCTTATCAATATTTTAATTTCACTAAGTCTGAATGAGAGAGAAACATGGCTGCTTAAGCAGATGGCGGTCACAGACTGCATACCACAATTAAGAATTAGTATACAAGCGGAAGCAGCCTGATACAGTATAAACAGTTCCTGAACACCAATGCCACCTAAGCTTGCCTTAAGGAATACACAAGACCAGTTGGGGAAATAATAGGTCAGCCATTTTCAGTGGACACCTGAAAACCTTGCATGAGGATTCCAGATAAGGGGGAACTGTTTGCTTTCTTTGCTTTCAAGTTTTGCCCATCTGTGCTGCCTGTGCTGTCACTGACTGTGTAACAGTGTGGGGGCCCCCAAGGGTTGCCAAATGTTCCAGCACATGCAGCGATTGGTATATCCAAGGAAAGGCATTCCATTGACACAGCATGGGCTCCAATCCATACAGACAACGTGTCCATAGGATACCCCTGAGCTAAACTTCAATCTAAGTGAAGTACATTTTCCGTATCACCCGAGTCACTATTCTCCACTCTTAGCCTTCCTTTCAAGAGGTAAAACCTCTCAGCCAGCACAACCTGTTTCCCTCTTCCATTAACATGCTTACAGAAAAAGATCTGAAATCAGGCCTTAGCAGAAATCTCAGCTGTTGTGTCATCTCTATCAGAAGTCATTGTTTTTAAGTCCTTTCTCTAATGTGAAACGAAAGAAGGGACAATTCCTCCAAGAACATATGGTAGGATTATTTAATGAGTAATAGAAGGAATTTTTCTGATACTCTTGAAATATTATTCTGTCTAAACTGGTCAGAATAAGTTCTAAATTTTATTGCGGAATTTATTCCTTTTAAGATTGAAGTTTAAAAGGCTCTCAGAGACTCCATTTTTCTCCAGGATAAGATTCACAAATTTCTTGAAACAGTTATATTAAATAATGAAAAAAATTGTTTGGGGGGCTGCAAAAGAACTGGAAGGGTTTGAATATGCAGTTGTCTCTTTCTGGGGTCCCAGTTTACTCACTTATAAAATGGGAAGAAAAATACCCATCCTAATTACTTTATAAGGTCGTGTGGTAATGCTCAGAGAGAATTCATGGGAGTAGATACTGAACTAGATTAAACACTAAGTACATATGAAATGCAATTACCATAGTGCCTCGTTTAAGGAAGAAGTGAAAATTCAAGTTTGAAATTAAACGGTCATGCCTCTGGCTCTCACCCTCACCTTTCTGTAAAGTGTGGTTTTCTAAAAACCCAACTGAAGACGTTTCTTTTTTTATTTTCTAGTGAGATCTATGCTTTGGGGGGGAAGGTGCATTTTTCTTGCTGTGACCTTATGCCATTATACTCACTTCAGAACATCGCAACATGCCATTTGGAACATCACAAGAAAGTAAAAGGCGGTAGCAGTCTTTTGGCCCTTAAGAAAATTCTTGTCTCTGTCACAGAGGTGGTGATTAGAGGTTCTTCCTTCCGGCTGTACCATTTTTAATCCCGTTAAAGATCTGAGCAAGTGAGGTGGGTTTAGGTGACAGAAACAGAGATAGAAAAAAAAAGGTTGCAAAGGAAGTACATTCTCTGGAAAGAGAAAAGAGATCTTGAGATTACAGGTTCAATAAATTGATAACCTTCAGATATGGGCTGGCTGTACAGGCTTGGGCCTCCCCACTGAACATCTGCAATAGGCCCAATGTCTAAATGCAGAATTCCTGAAAGAAAATTCTAACTTACACAATTAGAGGACCTGGCAGAAAGGACCCTCACAGGACATTCATTTCCTCCCCTTGGATAAAATGACTTGGTATTTAATTTCCAAAAATTTAAGAGGCGTGTGAGGGGGGAGGGTTGGGAGGGATAATCTTACTCTATTACAAAACATGAGTCCCACAGACCAGGTAATCATTTGCTAAAGCCTCTCTCTGCAGGAGATGCTATTCACAAAACTGCCTAGGCTCTCTTATCCAAATATTCGCTCTGATAGACAGCATTATCATTGTTATTTAGCATATATATTGCTCTTCACAATCATATATTGCCTAATCTTAGCAACACATCACCAGTGAGTGTTATCATCTCTATTTGCAGATGAAAAGAATACAACATACAAAGGTTAAGTGACTTACCCATCATGAAACAACCATTCAGTGCTGGGCAAGAAACAGAGCTGAGGACTGGACTGTAAAACAACAGGCACTCCATCTATTAAACTGTAAACAGAAGACTCACTTCTTGAACATATGAGGAGGGACTCAAGTTCACTTTTTCAATGCCTTGTCTCAAAGGGAGAATTAAATCATTAAATCTTAGCTTATCCTTTCCACCTTTTCAAGATATCTCCTTTTATCTCAGCCTGAGTAGAGCAGTAATGCTTTCAAATCTGCCACAGAGTCACCTGCAGGTTTAGATCAGACCTGTTTCTAAAAGCAAAATTTGTCTCCAGTCCCTGCAAACCTATCACTCATGCCTCCTCTGCAAGGCACAGTATTCTCCTTTCAGCCCTTACTTCACTAAGTTGTAACTGAATAATACCAATTACACCAAATTGCTTCAGAACCCAAACACCCTCACATTTGATAATTACCATGAATATACTTGCATGTGTGTGTGTGCACATGTTATCTAGTCCTTGCAGGGAGGAGGTGAGGAGAGGAGTCCTTTTGCTCTTAACTCTCCCATAAGATTATACAAGTAGAAAAGGCAGGAATTATACTTCTAATTCACATTATATCCTTTTTTAGAAGGCATATTATGAATATGTAAATAAATTAAAATTTCCAATTTCAAGTTATTCTGAGGACTTAGTTTAGTGCTTCCCTTTCAATAGTCCTTAAATAATGTCATTGCCTAATAGATAGGTTCAAACTCAGAATTAAGGTCACCATACATGGTGATTTTTATCTGACCTGATACATTTTGGCAAATACAAATTTCTAGCTGTTTACTTTGTTTGAAAAAACATTCTTTGGAATTGTGAGTTTAAAGGAAATTCAGAGGTCATCTAGCCTATCTGACTTGATTAAAGCAGTATACAGAGGAATTTTATTACCTTTAGCTTATCGTTGGCCTAGTATAAATTTTAATCTCACAACAGATATCCTATAATCACCTTAATAATCTCTGTAAAAGGAAACAGTTCTTTAATATGTCTAGACAGTATATAGGTCAATATATTTCACAACATGCATTTGTGGTTTATATTTTTAAAATTCAACCAACAGTTGTTGTGATATATTACATTATCTTACTAAACGGTTTTCACAAATATATGGCTTTGTGATTTTCCATCAAACAACCCAAGCAATGCTGTTGTTCTTTTGGCAGAAAGCCTTATTCCAAATCTCAGACACCATATACATGCTTTTAAGTGGTCCCATTAGATGGGTAAGTATTATTTCCCATGAGAAATGGCTGTTTCAATATCTGTCTATCTCTGGGTTTCAGGTAACAGGAACATAATGCTACATTAGAAAAACAGACATTGCTTTTGCTTTTTTTTTTTTTTTTTTTGGTTGAGCGAGAGGCTTTTGAATTTTCAATAGCAAACGCGCAGTACTACCCCTCTGATAATATCAAGGAAACAATTTTAGTTTGTATCTATTGATGAATTCAAGAATCGAGAGAAGAGCAAAACAAACATTTTAGGACTGGCCATTAATATAACAAGCCCACAATGTATACTCCAAGGGTGATAAAACCTCTAACATGAAAGTAGCCCAGTATCTTTCTGCCTCAGTCTATCAAATTAATAACAGCTGATTTACCTGATTTCAACATTTCAACTGCATATTTAGGTGGTTTTGTGAAAGGCTCTTTTTCCTTAGGAAAAGAGCAGACATACACAAATGGATATTGGCCAGCAGACAGAAATGATCTGTTAAGTCTTACTGGCAATGCTTTCCCTACTCCTTAATTTCATAAAGATCAAAGACACTGCTTTGAACAGGGGCCTATTGAAATTCTGAAGGATGGAGCCAGCTCATCCCAAATACTTAGATGGTGGGTGAGGGGAAAGAAGAAAAAAAGTCCCACCACTTTGTAGAAGGTTAGATTAGGCCTTGTGTACACATAGCTATCTGAGGGGAGGTTCAAGTCCCGCAGATTTTAATTTCAGTGAAGTCATACAGAGCTAATGGAGCCCTGTCGATCAGTAGCCTGAACTCTCCTGTGAGGAGGAGAGATTTACTGAGCTCTCCCCACTGACTCTGAATCAAGGAAAGCCAGCAGTGTTGATCACTACACCCCCAATTCCTGCAGTGTGCAAATGACTGGTTCCATTCCTAGGAGCAGCTCAGCTTTCTCAGCCAGCAGAGTTCTCTGATAATCTCTCAACATGTCCACTGGAATAATATCTTTATAACATTCAGGTTGAGAGATAGGGGAACCAATAAATCATTCAATTCTCTCCCTCTAAGTTCAGACCCAATTCAGGAAAAGATAGAGGAATTGGGATAATGGCAATCAAAGTAGCAGCTTTATTGCTGGTAACCTAAACCTGTAGGCTCCCTGTCCCTTCTCCAGTCCCTTGGACTCTACCCTCCAATAACATCTGGTCTGCAGCACACTCACCCAGCTAGTTGCCTCATGCTCAAATGCAAAACTTGAACAATTGTTGTTAGACCCTCACTTCACCAATCAGATAAAGCAATGTTCTCTGAATAAGAGTAGAAAGAAAAACCGAAACTACCTCTTCTAATACTGGAAGTTCTCACATAGAATGGGGTCCTCCCAAACACTGAAATCAAACTGACATGCTTGTCTTACTGGACACTTCGGGGACATCTATATTTGGAATTATTCATTTATTAAGTGATAAATATAATCACTTATAGGCACTACAGAAAATAGTAGGGCTTGTTCCTGACAAGTTCATTCAAGAGTGATTATTTCTGCTGGGAGCATATACAACTACTGTTTTATCCATTGCTTCCAAAATCAGGAATTCCCTCCTGTCAGCCACAGAGAAAAGTATTACATGCTGGCAGATATTCAAGTGGTGGTTACCAAGGGTTAAGCAGAGTTCACAAGTAACCTGGATAATTTGTTGCTCTTTGCACATGAAGTCAGCTTAGGTGTTTGCCACTCTAAATAAATCAGATAAAAGCTTTAAAGAGTGAAGCTGGGGGCTTCCCTGGTGGCACAACGGTTGAGAGTCCACCTGCCGATGCAGTGGACACGGGTTCGTGCCCCGGTCTGGGAAGATCCCACATGCCGCAGAGCGGCTGGGCCCGTGAGCCATGGCCGCTGAGCCTGCGCGTCCAGAGCCTGTGCTCCCCAACGGGAGAGGCCACAACAGTGAGAGGCCCGCATACCGCAAAAAAAAAAAAAAAAAAGAGTGAAGTTGGAATTTGACAGTCCCTGACTTAAAACACTATTGCAACTAATGTTCATTGAGCCACCAGAGAAGGGCATTGGAGGTGTCAGCAACCAGATGGTTTCCAGATCCAAATATATTTGCACTGTTTTCCTTCCCTTATAATATATACCCTTTCTCACTGCTTCTGCAGTCCTATGCTCAATGCTATGTAATCAACTCAATCAGACTTCCTAAATAACTTCTATCTATTACAATTTTATTCCAGATTTGTGCATCTAGAATGCTTACTTAACTTGAACTTACTAGTGAGCTAACTAAAACCAGTGTCCCTAATTTTCTCAGAATCATAGATCTCTGAAAAAAATGATATAAGCAAGTTTCTTAGATTGCATTAAAAATGATTATATTTTCTTTTTTATTTTTTGCATTTATTAAATGTGCAAGATCAAATTGATGTTTTAAAAGATCAAAGAAAGATCAGATAGTCACCTTGTGCTGTTCCAAGCAATTAAAAACATTAGATCAATGTGCTATCTATTTCTGAAACAAAATCTTTAGATCAAGGGCAAGTTCACTGAGCAGAGGACTCATCACATCCTAGGTGTGACAGCCTGCAAAGACCATGTAATCAGGTATATGAGCAGTGTCTTTTTTTGTTTGTTTCATTTACACACAAATACATGAAACATAGACATGAATTTGCTAATAAAACAGAAGATAAAGAACAGACTTAATTCCCAATCCTCTAAAAAAGTAGAGAGTTTCAATAAAAACTCGTTATTTAATGCATGACTGTGTTGTGTTTAGACACTGAGGTATCAATATTATCCCTATTTTGTAGACTTGGAAATTGAAATTCAAGTAGGTTACATACCTGTCACAATAGCAAGTAAATGGTGGAGCCAAGATTTAACTCCACATACTTTGATTTCAAAGCCCATGTTATACTGACCATTATACAAGATTGGCCATTATCAAGCTGTTGCATGGCTCATTAAATCGGATTCTCTCCCTGTTTAAATTACTCCAAAGGAGGAGTAAGAAAGACACTCTTAGAAGTGGTATAAACTTTGAGAATTAAAACATATTTTTAAATACATAATTATGCATATTGAAATATATAGTAATATATGCTTAAGCAAATAATATATAGAAACAAATTTACTTTTTGAAAAAAAGATCTATTAATTCACTTAATTCTCAATCAAGGTCAAGGAGAAAAAGTCTACAGATGAAAATTATCAGTTATTGAAGACCTATTATGTACCAGGATCTTAACAGTCATTATCTTATTTAATCTTTGTGTAGCTTTATGCTATAATGCATTAAAATATTTAACAAAAAAGAAAACTAAGACTCAGGATGATTAAATTAATTGATTAAAGTTAACACAGTAAGGGGAAATAAAAGTATTCAAATCCAGTCTGTTGACTCCAATGCCAAAGCTTTCTTCACTCTAACATACCAACTTTTTTTTATTGAGGTAAATAAAACATTACATATAAGTTTCAGGTATACTCCAACATACAAATTCTTAATAATCAATAAGCACCAAATACACAAAAATTCACAAGCATACATGTGCTTACTATATAACAACATCACTGGCTTAAAGGTTAAAAAAATTTGTGGCAAACAGCCAGTTTAAAAATTGCTTGACTTTTTACTAGACGGCATTTTTAATGGCACAAATGATATGCAAAACTATAGTATAATGTTTCTGCCATTTTCAAGAAAAGATATAAGACAGATAAAAATTACATCCTATTTCAAAAATGTAAATAGCTCCCAATGCAATATAACAAGACTAGACAGCATAAAGTTATTAATAAGTGGCATAGACCTGCATCACCCAAAGTGTAGTACCCACACATGTTGTGGCAGTAAAACTCATGCTAGTGGCACGAATGTAAACAAAGTTTTTATTTATGTTTTAATCTTATGGTTAATTTTCTAATTATGGTCAGTGATATTAGTTTTCCTTTAATAAAAGTATTTCAGTTTCCTTTTAAAAGAAATTTCTCCTTGATTAATAATTTTGGAATACGTTATTTACTAAACCTGAACATAAGTACGAGCATATTATGACCTAGTAATTCTATTCCTAGGTATACACCCAACAAAAACATATACACATATGCACCACAATATAAACATAAGAATATATTCACTGCAACAGTATTTGCAATAAGCCCAAGTTATAAACTAACCAAATGGCTATCAACAGTTGAATAAATAAATCCTGATACATATATACAGTGAGATATAACCCAGTAATGGAAATGACTATAAAAACATGGATGAATCTCACAAATATTTAGAGCAACAAGCCAGACATAATACCTGATAAAAGGTTTTTGAGTAGTATTTTTAGTACTATTGCTATTATTTTTATTCATTCCTTCAGCACTCATGGACAGACTCTTCCTTTACTTAGAAGCAGCATAATATTGTCCTCTTGGGACACTTCACTACACTCCCCTACAAGTAGGGATACTACTGTGTTGATGATTAATGGCTTTACATCAGACATTGTATAGAGTGGATGACTGAGTTTGCACATATACCAGTATGGCCTTTTCAAAAAAAATCCCATTAGACTCATAAGATAGGCAAAGAAGCCTCTCTCTTTCTCTACTGTGTCCTCTTTGCATTCCTTATATTGGAGAAGTAAAATCCAATGTGCAAATGGAAATCACAAAAAATAAAACAATCCAAAGTAAGTGGAAAGACCATAAAACTGACAAAAAAATGACAGAAAATTAAGAAAGCCACACATTGGTTCTTTGCAAAGATTAGCAAGATCAAATAACTCATAGGAAAGCAGGCAAGAAAAGAAGAGACACAAATGACCACATCAGGAATGTTAGAGGAGATAACATTACAAAACCTACAGATACTTAAAAGGATAATAAGTCAATGTTATCAATAAATTTATGCAATAACTCAAAAACACAGATCATTAAAGAATTAGATTCATCATTGAAAATCTTTTACAAAAAAAACCCCAAAACACCAGACACACAGTTTCACTAATGAAGTCAAACACTTAAAAAAGAAATAATACAAACTCTATACAAATCCAGAAATCAAAGAGAAGAAAATATTCCCAAAATAATTTTATAAAACCAGAGAAAACCTGACACAAAAACCTGACAAATACATTACAGGAAAAGAAAATTACAGACCGATACCCATCATGCACGTAGACCTAATGATACTTAGTAAACATTAAACTGAATTGAGCAAAGTATAACACAACTTCACCAAGTGGCATCTACCCAAGAATGCAAGGTTGGTTTAACATTCAAAAAACTCAGTCAGAATAATTCACCACAGCAACAGAATGAAGTACAAAAACCTTACGATCGTGTCAGTGCATAAAGTGATCATATCAGTTTATGCACTGCCACAAGATACAAGGTCAATACACAAAAACCAACTGTAAAAATTTTCTATAAAGTTACAGTAATCAAGATAATGTGTTATTGACATAAAAATACACAGAGATTAATGAAATAGAGAGTTCATGGAAAAAACTGGCAAAAATATTGAACTAATTTTCAACAAATGCTCTCAGGCTATTGAAAGGGGGAAAAAAAGTCTTTTTTAATGGTACTAGAATAACATGATAAAGAAGAAAAATGAACCTTGACTCCTACCTCAGATCATATATAAATATTAACTCAAGATGGATCTACACACACAAGATAAAACTATAAATTTTCTAAATGAAAACACAGAAGATTATTATTGCAACTTTGTGATAGGCAGGGATTTCTTCAGATATCCAAAAAAAACCTCAACAAGCATAAAAAATAAAACTGTCAAATTGGAACCTCTTAAAACTAAAACTTTCTGGTAATCAAAAGATAGCATTAATAAAATGTAAAGGCAAGCCACAGATTGGATGAAAATATCTGTAACAAATATATCTGACAAAAGATTTGAATCCAAGATATATAAATTCATACAAATCAAAATGCACAATCCAATTAAAAAAAAAAGAACCTTGACTAAGGCTTGAACAGACATGTTACCAAATGACTGGGCAATAAACTCATTAAAAGGTGTTCAGTGTCATTTACACCAGAGGAAAACCCAATTAAAACTTCAATATGATAGTATTTTATACCCATGAGAATAGTCTTGCTTGCTTTTTGATTATAACCAAATATTGGCAAAGACATGTAGCAACTAGAACTTTTTGATATTGTCAATGAGGTTTGAAAATGGTTCAACTACTTTGGAACTTTCTTATAAGGTTAAACATATACCTACCTTATGACCAAGAAACTTCTTCCCCAAATATTCACCCAAGAGAAACGAAAAGATATGTCCTCAAAAAGACTTGTATAAGAATTTTCATAGCAACTTGATTCACAGTAGTCCCAAACTTGAAACAACACAAAAATCTATCAATAGTGGAATGGGAAAGGAAATTGCAATATTACGATGAAAAAAAAAAAGAATGCTATACTGATAAAAGCAACAACACAGATGAATGTCAAAAACATTATATTCAACAAAAGAAGGCAGACACAAGAGTAGCATTCCATTCATATGAAGATTCAAGAATAGTCAAAACTAACCTATGGTGACAGGAATCAGAACAATGGTTGTCTGTGGTGGAGTATAACTAGAAGGGGGCACACGAAAACTCTCTAAGGTGATAGAAGAGCATTACATCTTGATTGGAACAGTGGTAATACAAACATATATATTTATCACACTCTTTGAATTGTACACATTTCCTCACAATAATTTTTTTTAATTTAATGAGAAAAATATTAACCTGATTCTGATATACTTACTCAATGAACTGAGAATTGCTATAGGGCTCTGAAAAATCATTTGGCATTCTGTATTGAAGCTGAATGTCCTCATATACATAGATCTGCCAATTCTACTCCCAGGTATACTGCCCACAGAATTGACTCAAGATGTTCATCAAATACATGTACGAAGTTTTCAGAACATTATTCACAATATCCCAAACTAAAAACAATCTGTATGTCCATCAACAATAGAATGGATAAATAAAGTGTGGTTTATTTATATAACACTAATCGAAGCATCAACGAGAGTAAATAAACTACAGGCATACCTCAGAGACATTGCAGGTTTGATTCCAGACCACCACAATAAGCAAATATCATAAAAAGTGAGTCACACAAATTTTTTCCCGGTGCATATAAGTTATGTTTACACTATACTGTAACATATTAAATGTGTAATAGCATTATGTCTAAAAAACAATGTAGATACCTTAATTTAAAAATACTTTATTGCTAAGAACGCTAATCATTATCTGAGCCTTCAGTAAATCACAGCAATAACATCAAAGATCACTGATCATAGATCTCCATTAGAAATATAATAAAGAAAAAGTTTGAAATATAGTGAGAATCACCAAAATATGACGCAGGGACACAAAATGCTGTTGGAAAAATGGAACCAATAGACTTGTTCTACACAGGATTGCCACAAACCTTCAATTTGTAAAAAATGCATTAAAAGCAAAGCACAATAGCGAAGCACAATAAAATGAGGTATGCCTCTGTTGTGGATGGATCTCACAATGTTGAGTGAAAGACGACTAAAAAGAGTAAAAGTTTTATGATTCCATTTCAAAAATCGACAAAATTAATGCCTAGTGTTAGGACTCAAAGGTGGTTATGTTCGGATATTAGTGACTAGGAAGGCCAAAAAGGTGCCTCCTGAAGGTAGCAATATTCTATTTCTTCATCTGGGTTTTAGTTACATAAATATATTTACTTGTAAAAATTCTTTGAGCTATACAATGATGCTTCAACCTTTTTATGTACGCTATACTTCAATTTTAAATATTTACTTTTTTAGGGCTTCCCTAGTGGCGCAGTGGTTAAGAACCCACCTGCCAATGCAGGGGACACGGGTTCGAGCCTTGGCCCAGGAAGATCCCACATGCCGTGGAGCAACTAAGCCCGTGAGCCATAACTACTGAGCCCACGCGCCTGGAGCCCGTGCTCCGCAACAAGAGAAGCCACCGCAGTGAGAAACCCGCGCACCGCAACAGAGAGTAGCCCTCACTTGCTGCAACGAAGACCCAATGCAGCCAAAAATAAAATAAACAAATAAATTTACAAAAGTTTACTTTTTTAAAACTCTGTGGTAAACCAGAGAAGTACATTTCATGCTTTGGTCATGAGATGTTATTCAAAGCTGTCATGAAACAATGTAGCATGAATTCATGGGCCTAATGATAGAAGTGTAATTTTTTAAATAGTATTTGCCATGTACTTCAGAAATAAGTTTATTTTTGTTTGAGCATCTGGCTATCTCAGGTGCCCCTGGGGCAAGACCAAAATTTATAGTTCTGTGGTTATATAGGCCACTTGTTTATATAGAGAATTTTATGGCTTAGTTCCCCAGGCTTATGTCAGTATTGCTGCTGGAGTTTTCTCTGTTAATTACCTTCCGGGACTTCAGTGTGCACACAGATGTCAATTCAGATGGGCCAGCATGTATCTTTCTGGAAGCAATGGACTTTGAGTTTTTAACCAGATGGTTGAGGCAAGTTCCCTCAAGACCAAGCTCATTCTAAACTTTGTCTGTGGATTTAACTTGTGAAGAGGGTTCCATTTTCAATGCCTAATCTGATTTGCCCAGTCATTAGCACCTTAATTTTTTTAAATTTCATGGTAAATGCCTAGATACAAAAGCAAACACTTTTTAAGAATTTACTATGTGCCAAGCATAGTCCTAAATCTTTTATATGTAATTAATTCATCTAATCATTGCAACTAATTTATGCAATAGGAACTATTAAAATAATCCTCATTTAAAAGAAAGAAAATGAAGCACAGATAGGTAAAAAGCTTGGCAAAATGACATGGAAGATGTAAGATTTAATGCCAGGTAGGTAGGTTCCAGCATGAATTCATGGGCCTAATTGTGAATATAAGTGATAGAAGAGAGGTGTAACTTTTAAAATCTTGTTTGCCATGTACTATGGAGCCTTTAGTTCTGTGCACCCAAGTCCTGCAACCATGAGAACTCCATAGCATCATTGTGACTATATGTTAACAAACAAGATGGAAAATGCCAGCATCTACATTCTTAACCATTATGTTAAATCGTTCTCAAGGCAAGGGTTAAACATTTGTAAATGTGCAGAAAATGTGCTCAATTCTCCACTCTCGTTGCTGCAAATCTGTATTCCATCCTGGTCAACTTTTTAAACATACAATAAGTCTCATATTCCTTATAGTGTGGATAATAACAGTACCTAAATAACAGTATCAGCTTAAAGATTACATGAGATGATGCATGTAAAGACCTGGCACATATTAGGCACTTTAATAAATATGAACCATCATTACTCCATTATTCTCATTTATGGTATTATTGTTCCTGGGGACTAAAACCTCTGCATTATTTACAAAGGAGGCAGCTATAAAGAAATTTGAGTGTGGAGCACCAGCAAAATTTCTTCAGGTATTAAATATCATAAACACTATGGCTGTACTTCTCATTTTCAAGTTCACCCATTGCCAGATCATCATCTGCCAAGAGAACTATGGAGCCTTTAGTTCTGTGCATCCAAGTCCTCCAACCATGAAAACTCCATACTACCACTGTGACTATGTGTTAAGAAACAAAATGGAAAATCTCAGGAAACTTCTTCCAGAATTCACACTTTTTTACTTTACTTTGGTCCTTTGGATTACTTTTCAATTTCAGCAGAAATTAAAGCCAAAGAACTATTTCCTGTCACAAATTCCCCCTTCTGCTGAAAAATATTCAACATGTAAATTCATGTGTAAACATGATATTCTGACTCTTCTTCACATTAACTTTTACTTCACTGGAAAATAAACACAAACACATGCTACTGTTTCTTGGGATTAAAAGTAGGTGACACTGTGGATTCACTCTTACTAGCTATAAATGATGTACTCTGGAATTCTCTGCCAGCTTCACGGAGAACACAAACAGGACTGTTAGTAACTCTGGCACACTGTGGACAGAACATGGAATTTACCTTGCAGGCTCGAGAGCCCACTGGACTTGATATGCATGCACTAGCTACCCAAGAGCAATGGCAGTGTTATGGATGGTGAACATTTTTCTCTTGCTCCCTTTCCCTTCTTGTTATCTTAATTTCTCTGAAAAGGATAATAGGCAAATAAATATATTTTCTTTTAAATAACTTTTCCAAATAGTTTCCATGAATGATGTCAAAAATGGTATCCCTCACTCCCCCTACAGGACTGGGTGTCAAAGAAGCACCTCAGTTTTTTGCTCTTGTGATTATTATTAAGGCCACATGATGGGAATATACAGTCATCTGGAAACTGTTCTAGGTCTACTTTATACACTTGTCTAATGTATCTTCACAATAACCTTAATAACTTAGTGCCATTAAACACTTCAAGTAACTAATACTCAGAAAAGATGTGCGGCTTCCTCAATTGCACAGCAGTAACTAGAAGATATGGGATATGGACCTAGAACTGCCTGATTTCAAAGAGAATGTTTGCTTTTCCCATTGACAATCCTAAATTCGTTAAAACTAAAGTTTGCATTAGAATACAGGACTCCAAATTTTGATCAGTATGGTAAGAAATCGATTCCTGTTCTATCTCTTCTGCTCTATTTGTCACTGTTCTGTGCTCAAAGCACCCCAAGTGCAATCCTCTTTCTTCTTACTTACACTCTGTAGAGAAGGTTACCAACCTTGGGATGCTAGAGCAGTACTGTGCACAGTCATGAAGCAGGGAATCCCATTCCTCCACCTGTGTCACAGTTTATTACCAGAGGCTTTAATAAATGCTATCACTCTACTCTTATTCCATAGCCTGATGTCTTACAGAGCTCTCCATGAAAACCTAACCCCTCTAACCATTCTTTCCATACTGGATTAAAAACTACAAAACTGCCTCACGAGTACAGAGACCAACCTTCATCATATCTTTTCCACTGCCCTTAGGTCCTCAACCTTTTTAGATTACCTCCCTGAGGCCGCTGTAACAGAAGCCACCATACAAAGTAGCACCATTAGTCCCTTTCTGGTCCAGCCAAAGAAGTCTGCTTATGTTTTAGGCTCAGCAAGAATTACCTTCATTCCACTCCACGTTCCCAAAACCTAACATGGTGTCTGATATGTATGTATGTATGTATGTATGTATGTATGCATGTATGTGTGTGTGTGTGTGTGTGTGTGTGTGTGTGTGTGTGTGTGTGTTAGCTGGGCTGATTTAAAACAAGTGCTTTGAAAGCAAAATGAAGCAATACATTGAGTTACCCTTGGGAACAATCTGTGGATGTGAAAGATAAGGGAAAGTTGTACAAAGGATGATCGCACTTTGGGATTATGTAAGTAAGTTTAATTATGATGCCCTTAAATAAGATTGGGAGTTCAGGAAAATGATCATGTGTGTGGAGAAGTAAATGGTAGGGTGGTGAGTTCATATTATGATATGCTGATTTTGAGATGCCTGTGGGACATTCAAGGGGGAAAATCCAACATACTCTGGAGGCTGGAATACAAATCAGGTCTGGAGAAGTACACTGGGAGTCATTACCTCTCAGATACGATTAAAAGCCAGGGAAGTAAATAACCTGGTCCAGAGAGAGGGAAAAGCATAAAAGTGAAGAGCAACAAAAGTAAAACTGAAGTCTAGACTTCTCAGTGTGCTTTCTACTAAGTTCTTGGAAGGGAAACTTATTTCAAGACCCAAGTAAAGACCATATAAGTATTAAATCATTAATGATGGGAACTTAGACATCATCAAGTAGTCAGCAAGTCTTCTAAACATATTTCACCTCCCTGTCATATATTCCATTGAATTACAAGCCAGCTAATTATTCTTCCTGTTTTATTTTCCTCCATAATACTTCCCACCATTTGATGTACTATATATCTTATTTAATGCTTTTTGTAGTCTCTATTTCTCCATTTGAATAAGAGCATAGCATAGGAGAAGGGAATTTGTTCTACTTTGTTTACTGCTTAGAACATGGTAGGTGCTCACCAAATATTTGTTGTTAAAAAAAAAAAGAAAAAAAGGGAAAACAATAATAATTGCTCACTACCCTTGGGTGGCAGGTAGTACTGAAAGGTTATATGAGATTTAGCAAAACTGGTTTGTTCTGTCTTTCAACTAGAGTGTTAGGAGACAAGCTTGTAGAAGCAGTTAAACCACATCTTATTAACACTGAAACATACAGTCAAAAGTCACTCTATTACAGAGCTTCTTTATTCTAATAAAGAAGCTAACAGAACATAGATAAACAGAATTAGCTGGCTTGTAATTAGACTTCTGGGACACTACAGGAAAACTTTCAGTTTCAACAGCCTATACTGGTGCATTAAATATTGCATTGGCAAAATGAAAAAGAAAAGTGGCATTAGCATGCACTTAAAGCAGTACATGTTTGTTAAGAAGTTCCCTGTTCAGTAGTGGTACAAGTTGTTTACATAGCACTTCTACAAAACATCCCATCATAATGCATAGCACGAATGGGAGACATTCCTTGAAGGAATTGGCATTCTAGAAGCAGTGTTCCTAATTGGTGATTATCCACGATATTGACCCATGTACTGAAATGTTGAGAAGTTGTTTCAGGTAATTCTAATATACTAATTTGTTGTTGATGATGTTATCCCTTAGTTCAATACGCTTTTCTTTGAAAGGGGCTGAGTGCAAGGATGCTCAGACTATATTCTCTGACACAGCCTCCCCAGGGTTCCTTCTCTAATCTTCTCTCCAACCTCAGAGCTCCAGGACCATTCTTCCAGAACCTTCAGGCACGTAGCAGATGGCATTTCCAGATAAAGAACCATTCTTAGGATACCCACAAGAGCTAAGAACACTGGATTCCTCTCAGCTAGCTGAGAAAATGTTAATGTCATGCCAATAGATCTACATTTTGACCACCTCCATGGTTGCCAGCCCTGCCCAAGCCTTCAGGATCTCCTTCTTGGGCCAGTGTGCTTTCCAGATTCTGTTTTGTCTCTCACAGTCTTTTCTCCACACATACAGGAGCCAAACATTACTATGTTCTATAAAGCCCTATGTGATCAAGTCTGATTCTACCTCGCCCACCTAATTCTCCTACAGCAACGGGGTCCTTAGCGTACCTCTAGCCTTCCGGCTGCTCCTTAAATTTGGAAAAACTTATTCTTGCCTCAGACATTTGAGTTGCTGTTGCTTCTCCTTGAATAAACAAGATTATCACTACTATTCTCCAAAAGACTGCATTCCATAAATTACCCTGTATCTATCACTATTGCTTTGCATTTTATACCCTATCTCTGTATCACCCAATCTCAAAGGATGAGGTCTTTCATCTGTTGCTTCCTAGGGAGAGAGTAAGAAAAACAGAGGCAGAGAGGAGAGAGAGATAAAAGAAGGGAAAAAAGAAGAGAAGAAAGAAGGAGCCATTCCTTTTTTGAGAATATTTTTTAAATATTGTGTACTAACTCACACCTTAGGATTTTTTTTTTGTTTTTGCTGTTTTATTTTTTAACTTTTTATTTTACATTGGAGTATAGCCAATTAACAAAGTTGTAACAGTTTCAGGCGCACAGCAAAGCGACTAAGCCATACATATACATGTATCCATTCTCCCCTAAACCCCCGCTCCCATCCAGGCTGCCACATAACATTGAGCAGAGTTCCCTGTGCTACACAGTAGGTCCCTGTTGGTTATCCACTTTAAATATAGCAGTGTGTACATGTCAATCCCAAACTCCCTAACTATCCCTTCCCCGCACCCTTCCCGCCTGGTAACCATAAGTTTGTTCTCTAAGTCTGTGAGTCCGTTTCTATTTTGTAAATAAGTTCATTTGTATCAATCCTTTTTAGATTCTGAACATAAGTGATATCATATGATATTTGTCTTTCTCTGACTTACTTCACTCATACTTTACTCAGTATGACAATCTCTAGGTCCATCCACGTGGCTGCAAATGGCATTATTTCATTCTTTTTAATGGCTGAGTAATATTCCATTGTATATATATGTACCACATCTTCTTTATCCATTCCTCTGTCGATGGACATTTAGGCTGCTTCCATGTCTTGCCTATTGTAAACAGTGCTGCAATGAACATTGCAATACATACATCCTTTCGGACCATGATTTTCTCCAGATATATGCCCAGGAGTGGGATTGCAGGGTCATATCGTAGCTCTATTTTTAGTTTTTTAAGGAAGCTCCATACTGTTCTCCATAGTGGCTATACCAATTTACATTCCCACCAAGAGTGTAGGAGGGCTCCCTTCTCTCCACAGCCTCTCCAGCATTTATTGTTTGTGTATTTTTTGATGATAGCTATTTTGACTGGTGTGAGATGATATCTCATGGTAGTTTTGATTTGCATTTCTCTAATAATTAGTGATGTTGAGCATCTTCTCATGTGCCTCTTGGCCATCTGTATGTCTTCTTTGGAGAAATGTCTAGTTAGGTCTCCTGCCCATTTCTTGATTGGGTTGTTTGTTCTGATGATATTAAGCCACATGAGTTGTTTGTAAATTTTGGAGACTAATCCCTTGTCGGACACATCATTTGCAAATATTTTCTCCCAATCTGTGGATTGTCTTTTCATTTTATTTATGGTTTCCTTTGCTGTGCAAAAGCTTTTGAGTTTAATTAGCTCCCATTTTTTAATTTTTGTTTTTCTTTCCATTACTCTGGGAGATGGATTGAAAAAGATATTCCCAACTCTCTTATACCTCCCCTAACATACACACTTCCCATCCCCACCTTCCCAGTAGAGTTATATGGCTTTTTCATGTTTTTTTTAAATCAGTATTTGATATCCACACTAATATAACTATGGGAATAAAATTTATTGGTGAGCTACAAGGTACACTAGGTGCATATTCATCTTCTTATAAAGTTCCTATTTCTCTTGGAAATACCTGTCTTGTTTTCTGTTTCCTTAGTTTTCTATGTACTTGTCTCCAATTTATCCCCAAACTCTCAAACAGAACACTGAGACTTATTTACATTTAGTCACATACCTTGGGAATATTTTTCCCTTCTTGAAGCATCCACCCTGGAGTCTTCCCACATCCAGTCAGAACTGCTTTCTTTCCAGCCATTATCCTGGGAGTCGCCCTCAGGATATTACAAATTCCCTTCCCTTCTCCTTTGTTAGACCCCTATTTCTTGGGCCAGTTCCAGGGAATTCACATTAAAATTTTCAGTTTTTAAAGACATTGGTTCATTGTCTTCCAGTTTCCAATTTTACCATTGAGAAGCCCAATGTCACCGTGACTTTAATCCTTTATATGAAACTCTATTTTGTTTGTCTGATTGCTAGATAGATTTTTCTCTAGAATCTTTTGGGACCTTCTGTTTATTTCTGGTTTTCTAAGAATTCACAACGATGAAACTTGTTTGGATCTTCACTGTGCTAGGCATTTGGCTGGCCCTTCAAGTCCTAGAAACGCAAGGATGCCCTTCAGTTCTGGGAAGTGTTTTCTATTTTTGTTTTAGCTTATGTTTTTATTTGGGATTTAATGCAATCTTTATCATTAGTTTGACTGCATTTTATTCTAAGCCAAATCTTTATGTACACAATGCTGGAAAATGAATTCCCACTCTGTCCATGGCTCACCCTGTTGAGAAGAAGCAATAAGCTCCAACACACAAGAACTCCACATTTCCCCCCTGCCTAAAAGATTGAGATGTCTACCACTCGGTACTATCAATACAACATGCCTGACTTTGTGCTGATGGACAGCAAATGCACGTGAAACCCAAGTGAATCCTTCCTAATGGCCTCCCTTCAAGGTCTTCTGGGCCTTGGCCCCACTGGCTACCAAGAGCTCTGGGAAGGTGGAGACAAGTTTGCAGGCAACCACATATCACTGGTTCATAGTACCACCCTTCCTGGTACCAAAGAGTACCACCATCTGGGGTCCTTGTATTCTTTTTTCATGTTTTTCTCTCTTTATCTGAAATATACTCCTGTTTATATTCTAAGGTGATGACCTAACTACATATTTTCAGATATTCTCATTACTTTGATGGCATTTATATTCATATATTAAACAGTCTGAGTTTTTTCTTAGAATTGTACTATCCTGTCTTTAATTATTATACTTTAAATTATTAGCAAAATTTATCTATTATGCTACTTCTCCCCAAACTTTTTAGCTGTTTTCAACTTTCTGTACTTCTAAATAAACAATAGGAACCTTTATCAGGTTCCAAAATAAATTACGTTTGGATTTTTATTTGAATATGTTAACCTCTTAATTTAGGAAGTGCTCACATTGTTCAACTCAGTCTTTCTATTCAAAAGATGACGTTTTTCTACGTACTCAAGTCTTGTTTGTAGTCCTTCATTAATGATTTTAGTTTGTAATTTTCCTCACATAAGTAACAAATAAATCTTTATGTTATTATGAACAGGAGTTTATTATTATTGTATTTTTAGAGTGTTTATAAATTTATTCCTTCTAGTTACTTTTGTTCTAATAGTCCCTCTCTTTATTTTCTTTTATTTTATTGTATGCAATTATACCATACACATTAAGCAACATGTGGTACCATCCTAAGTTTATGTCGTATTTCCATATGGATTGCTAGAATTTCCAGAGTAACATTTAACAAAGGGTATATAGGTAAGAATGTTTAACTTGTTTCTGACGTTAATGGCAAATACTGTAGTGTTTCACAATTCAGGTAATACTGTCTTTTGAAGGGGGACTAGAAGGTAAGTGCCATAAGTACACAGTATCTTGGGACAATTGAACACATTTGTTAGTATCTTGGTTGTATTTTTATTGTTGATTTTTAGTCTATCTGCTTTTTTCTGCTATGATTAAATTCTGTACTTTTTTGTTTTAGTGATCTACAGTGATTTAGATGAGATAAATCATGCTTTTGTCCTACTCCCATGTATCTTTTATCAGATATATACCTAAAATTATATTACTCAATCTATAATATAGGTACTATTAATTGAGCATTTACATTTTGCTATGTGCATAACAGACACTAATTTATTCATCTCACAATCCTTGCTAAGCATCATTGCTATAATTTTTAGCAGGGAAAAAATACAAGTTTAAAGAATGAAGTTACTGTTCACAAATTATCCTAGAATTGAAGTTCAAATTCTTATTTGTCGGATCACAGTATGCTATGTGGAAAAGTTATGAATTCTTATATATTCATTTTATTCTCAGGAAACTCTAAAAACCTTTTTTGTACTAACTGTTCAATTTTTTCCAGTTTCCAGATAATAATCAAATTATCTTCTAATAATGGTAATTTTACCTTCATTTTCCCAATATTTACTCATGCTTTTCCTATTTTATTAAGTTAAACAATATTATACAATAATTGTAATAGCAGGAATCTTTGTCATAAACTTGATTTAGTGGTCTTAGTGTTTCATTATTAAATATCTCTTGGCTGAAGGTTTGACAAAGAGATGATGTGTCATATTGAGAAAATATCCTTGTATCCCTAGTTTCTTAAGAGATTTTATGTTTAGTGAGATAAATATTGAATTTTCCTAAATGTCCTTTGGACTCTTAAGTAATGATAAATATTTCTCCTTTTACCTTTTAATGTTATTAAAGCTTAATAGATTGATGGATATAAGACTATTATTATATTCTTAAAACATTCAAAGGTCAAAATGCTGTTGATCAATGTGTTACAAAACGTGTCAAATGAGTCGGTAATTTTTACTTTTAATTTCTCTTGTCAAATTTTGGGATTAGAGAGAGCTGTGAAGGAGGAAAAGTGTCCACACACTAGGAAGCCCCTTCGCGGGTGGAGGCTTCGGGAGGCGGAGTGGGGGAGCTTGGGAGCCGCGGAGGAGAGCACAGCAACAGGGGTGCGGAGGGCAAAGCGGACAGATTCCAGCGCAGAGGATCGGGCCGACCGGAACTCGCCAGCCGAGAGGCTTGTCTGCTCGCCCGCCGGGGCGGGCGGGACTGGGAGCTGAGGCTCCGGCTTTTGTCGGAGCGCCGGGAGAGGACTGAGGTTGGCGGCGTGAACACAGCCTGCAGGGCGTTAGTGCACCGCGGCTGGCCGGGAGAGAGTCCGGGGAGAAGTCTGGAACTGCCGAAGAGGCAAGAGACTTTTACGTCCCTCTTTGTTTCCTGGTGCACGAGGAGAGGGGATTAAGAACGCTGCTTGAGAGAGCTCCAGGGACGGGCGCGAGCCGCGGCTAAAAGTGCGGAGCCCAGAGACAGACATGAGACGCTAGGGCCGCTGCTGCCGCCACCGGGAGGCTGTGCCTCTGAGGTGGGAGAGCCAACTTCAGGACACTGATCCACAAGAGACCTCCCAGCTGCACATAATATCAAACAGCAAAAATCTCCGAGAGATCTCCATCTCAACGCCAGCACCCAGCTTCACTCAACGACCAGCAAGCTACAGTGCTGGACATCCTATGCCAAACAACTAGCAAGACAGGAACACAACCCCACCCATTAGCAGAGAGGCGGCCCAAAATCATAATAAGTCTACAGACACCCCAAAACACACCACCAGACGTGGACCTGCCCACCAGAAAGACAAGATCTAGCCTCATCCACCAGAACACAGGCACTAGTACCCTCCACCAGGAAGCCTACACAATCCACTGAACCAACCTTAGCCACTGGGGACAGACACAAAAAACAACAGGAACTACGAACCCTCAGCCTGCAAAAAAGGAGACCCCAAACACAGTAAGATAAGCAAAATGAAAAGACAGAAAAACACACCGCAGATGAAGGAGCAAGATAAAAACCCATCAGACCTAACAAATGAAGAGGAAATAGGCAGTCTACCTGAAAAAGAATTCAGAATAATGATAGTAAGGTTGATCCGAAATCTTGGAGATAGAATGGACAATAGAATGGACAAAATGCAAGAATCAGTTAACAAGGACCTAGAAGAACTAAAGATGAAACAAGCAACGATGAACAACACAATAAATGAAATTAAAAGTACTCTAGATGGGATCAATAGCAGAATAACTGAGGCAGAAGAACGGATAAGTGACCTGGAAGATAAAATAGTGGAAATAACTACTGCAGAGCAGAATAAAGAAAAAAGAATGAAAAGAACTGAGGACAGTCTCAGAGACCTCTGGGACAACATTAAACGTACCAACATTCGAATTATAGGGGTTCCAGAAGAAGAAGAGAAAAAGAAAGGGACTGAGAAAATATTTGAAGAGATTATAGTTGAAAACTTCCCTAATATGGGAAAGGAAATAGTTAATCAAGTCCAGGAAGCACAGAGAGTCCCATACAGGATAAATCCAAGGAGAAATACGCCAAGACACATATTAATCAAACTGTCAAAAATTAAATACAAAGAAAACATATTAAAAGCAGCAAGGGAAAAACAACAAATAACACACAAGGGAATCCCCATAAGGTTAACAGCTGATCTTTCAGCAGAAACTCTGCAAGCCAGAAGGGAGTGGCAGGACATATTGAAAGTGTTGAAGGAGAAAAACCTGCAACCAAGATTACTCTACCCAGCAAGGATCTCATTCAGATTTGATGGAGAAATTAAAACCTTTAGAGACAAGCAAAAGCTGAGAGAGTTCAGCACCACCAAACCAGCTCTACAACAACTGCTAAAGGAACTTCTCTAGGCAAGAAACACAAAAGAAGGAAAAGACCTACAATAACAAACCCAAAACAATTAAGAAAATGGGAATGGGACCACACATATCGATAATTACCTTAAATGTAAATGGACTAAATGCTCCCACCAAAAGACACAGATTGGCTGAATGGATACAAAAACAAGACCCATATATTTGCTGTCTACAAGAGACCCACTTCAGACCTAGAGACACATACAGACTGAAAGTAAGGGGATGGAAAAAGGTATTTCATGCAAATGGAAACCAAAAGAAAGCTGGAGTAGCAATTCTCATATCAGACAAAATAGACTTTAAAACAAAGACTATTAGAAGAGACAAAGAAGGACACTACATAATGATCAAGGGATCGATCCAAGAGGAAGATATAACAATTGTAAATATTTATGCACCCAACATAGGTGCACCTCAATACATAAGGCAAATACTGACAACCATAAAAGGGGAAATCGACAGTAACACATTCATAGTAGGGGACTTTAACACCCCACTTTCACCAATGGACAGATCATCCAAAATGAAAATAAATAAGGAAACACAAGCTTTAAAAAAAAAAAAAAAAATTTTGGGATTATGATCATGGTAGTTTCTTTCAATTAACTTTAAAGCTTTACATGATTTTTTACTTTCCTGTCAAACAGTTCAGATAGACTGAGGCATTGCCAGTTACTGTTAAATTTGAAAGAACTTTATGTTTTTAAAATATCTAGATTTAAAAGAATATGGTACTCATCCAGGCAGTTAAATAAAAAATATCAGCAAAAGAAAGATGTTGACCTAGAACTTGCTTGGAGATATTTTCCTGATAATTTCTTAATTTTTTATTTACCTTATTATTCTGCTAAGGCTTCACACCTTCTTTTTGAGAGAAGTTTGGTTACTTGTATTTCCTATAAAATTATAGCCTATTATAGTAAGATTTTTGAATTGTGTGCTAATGACCTCATATATATTTTTAAATCACCCCTGTATCTGTAGTAAAATTCCTTTTCTTTTCCTCTTCCCTAATATTACATATATGTGTTTTATCTATATTCTTGAAATGATTAGGGAGAGTTTCTTTTCTTCCCAAGAACTCACGCTTAGGTTAAATTTCTATTGTTTTCCTTTTTAATTTTTTTGTCCTGCTCTTATACTAATTATTCTCTCCTTCACTGTGTTGATTAATATTGTATAATTAATAGTTGTTTTTCTCATGATAGTAGTAAACTGTTAAAAGTGATGAATTAGTGTTTGATATAAAACTTTTACATTAAAAAGATAACCTTTATATAAGATGATCCATTTTATGTTTTACCTGAACACCCTATTGTTGATATTATCATATTTTTTATTTTGCCTTGTATTTGACCAATAATTTTCCCATTCTTTTATCTTTAAGCTAACTTGGTCAATTGGTTTTAGTTCTGTATCTCGCAGACAGTATACAATTCGATCCAATCTGAAAGTCTTATTTTCAGTTGGAGAATTTAACATATTCATATTCTTTGTCAAGGTAAGTACATGTATTTTTCTTTCATCATATTTTCTTTTCTTTTCTTTTAGTGCATTCTTGATTTATATCTTTTATTTCCCGTGTTTTAGTTTAGATTCCTCCTAGGTATCCCTGAGTTGAGTTTATTTGAGAGGTGATCAAAGGAAGTACAAGTGAGAAAGTGAGACTGGGGACAATTTTTTTTTTAAGGCAATAAGAGTTACATGAATTCAGGCAGTACCTGTGTCAGCAAATGAGGCTCAATGCCACTGAAAATCCTCTGAGGAACATACAGAAGGACCTCAGAATTGTTCCACTGAAGAGACACCACAGGGGTAATTGGGGTGGAAAGCTGTATGTGTGGGGACTACCCACTGCAGACAAGGTGAACCCAGCAGTAGGGCAGGGGAATACGGGGCATACAGTATCTGCTACACAGGATTATGGAGGGTGCCCCACATTTCACTCTACTAATATAAAATGTATATATCTTATCCTTAATTCTAAAAATATCTACCAACAATATTTTAAAATACTTGACTGTGTACATTTCCAATTGTCACCATCAACAATAAAGCACCCACTTCAGATTTACCAGAATATAACCAAAAGATGAAGGGCACATATTTAAATTCTGCCCACCCTACTCTCTACTGTTATGCCTTCCTTTTTTGGAAGAAAGAGAGAATATAAACTGAATTTTTAAACCATTTACTATTAGTATTATTTTATTTTTATAATATCTTCCTCTTCCATTATAATTATTTGTAATATGGGCAACAGGTTAGATAAACCATAATTGCAACAATTCAACCTAATTCTTTATCTTCATTTAGTTTTTCAGTAGGTAATGATGTACCTATAAACATTTAAAGAAAGTGGCTTAGATGGTTTATAAATGTCCTTATGTTTTAACATGTAAATAACAATTTAATTATATATTTTTGTTGCTGTTGATAGTCCTATTCCTTTAGTTATGTACATATTATTGTTACCACTCACAGCTCAAAATTGTTATTAGACCAAATCTGCAACTCTGATTTTCCTTCCTTGGTTGATTTTTTTTTTTCCTGCCCGGATGAATATGATTTTTTAATAGCCAGAAATCTACCCTTTTCAGCAAAATAGGTCAAAGTTTAAGTATCTTTTTAAAAATTAATATTGCTTGCCCTATGATGACTGCTTTCAAATTCAGGGCCAAGGGTTTTATGCTTTGTTTGTTTTAATCTCTGAAAAGTTTTCTTTTAGTACATCTTTCTATATTATTTCTGTTAATTTTGTTTTGGCCTGCTCTTCAAAATAATAATTCATATTTTGGGTCTTTATTGACTGTCCTTTTCCAATCTCTCCTCTGTTTATTTCATTCCTTTCCATAAGCATCTTATCAAAGTTGCTTAAGCTTTTCCACATGAAACTCATCAGAATTTCTGTTCTTTATTGTTTCTATTTCAGTAGTTCATTCTGCTACTGTGTTTTTCCCACAGTAGCAGAATGAACTACTGGGTCTGAGTTCTTCAGAGCCCATATTCCTTTGACTTTTATAAGGGCTTTACATGAATTTTTAAAAATATTTCACTCCAGTATTTCTTTTCTTAAAATTACTGTCTTTCCCTACCTTCAGTGTTACATTTATCTTCTTTTATATGGAAGATTCTTTTTAGGGTTTGTTTTACTTTTACACGTAATTGAAAAGGCGGCACATTTTAGACCAGTAGTTACAAACTACTTTTACTTTTATCATCTTAGAGTTTTCTTGGAAACTATTTAAAACTCTTAGATCTCAGGCTGAAAACTGGTTTCATGAAAGTTTATATTATCTCTTTTGCAATCTAACTGCCTGCCTAATTTAGAGCCATAATAGTCATATTGTCACTATTGAATCTCCTGTGAGAGAAGCTAACTTTTAAAATTATTTTTCTGGGGTCTATTTTCCATATTCCACATGGTGTTACCATCCATCTTTCTGGGACTGCTGTCTCCCACTACTACTCCTTCCAAATATGAAAATACCCTGCAATCATTCTGTTTAAAACAGACATGGCTACTCTTGATTTTCCTAAGCAACCTGATTCTGAATTCAATTTTTCTGTATCAGTAAATCATTTCTTACATGTTGCTCTCCAAATGTCTTCAATTATAGCCTTGATATAACAGACTAAGGAAGTATTTGTTTCTTTCTTGATCATCTTTGTTTAGTTCTTATAAACCCATACTACTTTCTCTGGAAGACGTTTGTAAGGAATTCCCCACTGCCTTCATTTAATGTTCTATCCTTGATTTTTCTGGCATATGGATGGCATCCTCCCATATTTTCCATCAAAAATGCTAAATTTTCCTTCTGTTTTTATATTCTTCTGTTCATTTGATGGTGATCTGGAAAAGAGAGTGAAGATTTATATACTGATGCTCAAGTCACTTCTCATCCATGATTCCTGTCTACTCCATATTTTAGATGTCACCAGGCAGATGTCTCCTAAAGTCTCCATCTGCTTCTCATAAAAAGTCATTTTCAGATATTTGCTTTTTTTTTTCCTCTATGTCTTCAGGGAAATGTTCTCTTTCCCTTGTTACTGTATTTTTTTTCCTATTCCTTTCCTGGGCTCTGACCCCACCCTTCTGAATGGGCAAAATCTTTATCAGTCTGAGGTCTGATGGCAACAGCGTGCACGAAGTGTCATTTGTCCACTTTATTCTCCATGTGGGAGACATTCCAACAGCTTCCCCATCTCATTTCTCATCGGGACATCAGGGTGTTCTACACTGAATTTATTGCAGTTTGTGAAACCTAACAAACATTCATCAACTCTGGGTCCACAGGACTAAAATAAGATCTTTTCTTGCTCAAAATGGCAGTTTCTCTGACTAAGTTAAAGAGTAAGGTACAGTTGCTTCATTTCTCCGCAGTAGAAAGCACGAAGACCTTTCGGAGCACACGTAATCCCAGGCCTCTTCTGTCCCATCTGTTTCTGAAGCTTTTCCACATGTGATTAAGCATCCAAATGCCCAACAAGCTTTCACCTATGCCCTTTTCTATACTTTATGTTCTGGAAAGTTGGTCTCTGAATGGATACAGAAAGAGATGAGCTGCCGATGATAATGATAATGGACTAGAAATCTTGGTTCTAACCAAAGTTAGTTTCCATTGACTTAAAAGTTTGCCTAGTTTATCAGGTATAGTTCCTCTGCACCTTGGGTTTTTCCAGACCTCAGAACATAGTGATGAAACAACATGGTTCCCCTATCTTCTTTTTAAATAGATCATTTGATTTAGTTTAATTCGCTGCTACCGTTTTTTGCTTGTTTATATAATTTAATGAAAGTCAGAGATAATTATATTGATCACATCTAGTCTGGTCTATGCCACCCAGAATTGTTCAACTAATTCCTTATCTTATTATTTCAGTTTCCCCATTTAGCCATTATTACAGTAGCCTGAAAAATTAATTACATAACTACCACATATCCTCAGTATGTGATATTCTAGACATATTAGGATGGCTAAGAACGTATCATTTTTTTTAAAAGACTTAGTCTAGTAGGAGGAAAGAACGTGTATATAAATAAGTTGCATGCTCTTGTGTGGCTGTTATGGTATAATTCATTACGCTGGGTTTTCAAAAGAAAAAGCAGTCAATTTATCCAGGTAAGATTTAGGAAAGAGAGGCAACACTTGAGCTAAGTTTAAAAAGAGTAATAAGTGCTTAAAAATATCACAGTGGGGGCAACTGTGGTCAGAGTCAGAGAGGATATTTCAGGGAGTAAGAACAATGTCTGGCATGAAACTGCCTGGTATACTGGATGAACCAAGAGTAACTTGGCATGGCTGAATTATACAATGTACGAAAAACCCAGCCATTGTTAAGACAAAAAAGAAAAAAAGTGGTACACTAAAAACGTGAAACTATAAGAAAAGCCCAATATATAATTATTATGGCCTGTGTCTAGTACAATTAGTTTTTTTTTTTTTTTTTTACACTTACCCTCCAAGATTGGTCTGTTGTAATAGTTTCTACCCCCATTTTTATAATTATCATTTAGGAAGTACTTGCCATGTAAATCATGTTTATGAAACATTCTAAATATTCCCACTTTGTCATTTCAGTTTGAATGACTACAATTCCCTCTTTTACATTGCCCTTCTCTTATCATACAAAAATCTAGAAACATTAAAATGGCCTAGCTAGTTTTGCTTTAGGTAAAATAGGTCACAGATATTTAACTCAAATATACAGCTATATATTTTCTAGATCTAATATAGCACAGATCACAATTTTCTCTACATTGGGAGACATGTTATGCATTGACTGAAGTGGTAAAGCACAAATATGTGGTATATGGCATACGGTTAAGAAAATTAAGAGTGCTTACACTGAGAGGAGGTCATAACCTGGTGGGCTAACCAGAACCTAGAGGGTTCATTCCATTACTGGAATGTCAAGCAAGAGAATGGCAAGAAAGTGTATTATATATCAAAAGTATTTACAATGCCAGAGAGACACAATTTGACAATGAAGAGTGGAATGGTAAAGTACTTTAGCTTAAAAATGAAAGGAATAAAAACTAAAGAAAAAATTATGATGGTTACCTGCAACAGACATTAGCATGAAAGATGAGTGACATTGAAAAACTGTAACTCAACACTTTGTACATTCTAAATTGCTCTCTCTCATATTCAGAGGGGATTTTCAACTCTCCTATATTTTTCTGGGGTGAAGATAAATAATAGTGGCAAACAAGCAGTATCAAAGCATTCCTAAATTACACAGAAGATTGCTTTATGATGACTCATAAAGCAAAAGATCCTAGAAAAAAGATTGTATTCTCTTACATACCAGGAAAATAATATTTGGGCTAGTATCCATAGGCTGCTGTAATTGAGAATGGCTTTAACAAAATCTCATGGCACACTTTTGTTGAATGCCTACCAGAAGCCAGGCACCATCCTAGGCACTTGGCATCATACACCAATGACCAAAACAGATGAAGTTTGCTTAAATGGAACTTAATAAGTATAATAACTAGGTAAATTATATTTTGTATTAGCAGTGATAAATGCTACATAAAAAGAAAAAGTAGAGTAGTTGTCGGGGGAGGTTTAGAGTGTCAGGGTGGAGGCAGGGGTAGGTTACAATATTAGATACGTTTGTCAGAGTATGTTTTATTGAGAAAAAATTGGACTTGAGTAAATATTTGAAGAAGGTGAAGGAGTACTGGTGATCTTGTGTGAATGGATAATGGTTCAGAGAGACAGTACCTATGTAGTTTGTGTTCAGATTCCACACATATTTTGATGGTTTAGTCAACACAATTTGCTGGTAATTTGGAACGTAAGAGAAAGAGATTAATAAGGAGGACTACAAGTTTTTGGACAGAATGACAGGAAGGATGGTGTTGCCATCACATGAAATGGGGAAGGCTGTAGATAAAGCTGAATTTGGGGAAAGGTTACAAATAAGTTACAAACAGGAGCTTAGGATATGTTGATTTTGAAAATATTATTAAATATCTCAGTGAATATGTTAAATATGCACTTAGATATAATAGTCTTGATTTTAAGATATTCTTGGTTGGATATACAAATTTGGGCATATCAATAAGTAGATAGTAATGAGACAAGATTAGATCACTAAAGGAATGACTGTCCACAGAGAAGAGGACCAAAGATTGAGCCTTAAGATACCAAATATTAAGAGGGTATAGAGAAGAGAAGAACCCAGCAAAGGAGACATAGGGTAGCAACCAGTAAGGTAAGAGAAAAAAAAAAAAAAAGGTGTGATATCCTAGCAAATAAGTGAAGAAAGGGTCCCAAGGAGGAGGGAGTAATCAACTTTACCAAATGCTGCTGACAGTTCAAGCAATACTAGGGCTGCAAATTGACCATTTGATATATAAATGTGGATACCATTTTGTACCTTTACTCAGTTATTCTGTGGAGATACAGATGAAAGTTTGGAGTGGGTTAAGAAACAAGATTTTGGAGAAAGCAATTATAGACAAGTCTTTCAAGGAATTGTGATCCAAAGGAAAGCACTGATATGTGGTGGTAACTGATAGAATGAGGTTTTTTCCACCTTAATATTAGAGCAAAATAATCATATGTTGCATCGGTCAAGATTCAAACAGGGAAGCAAAAATCATTAAGAGTATTATAGAATAAGTGATTTTAAGAATAAGACCACCGACCATTTATGTGTCAACTTGACTGAGCTAAGGGATACCTAGACAGCTGGTAAAACATTTCTGGGTGTGTCTATGAGAGTATTTCCACAAGAGATTGGCATTTGGATTGATAGACTAAGTAAAGAAGATTTCCCTCACCAATGCAGGTGGGCATCATCCAATCTGCTGAACGCCTGAGTAGAACAATAAGGTGGAGGAAGAATGAATTTGCTCTCTTTGTTTCAGCTGAGACATCCATATTCTCCTGCTCTCAGACATCAGTGCTCCTGGCTGCCAGGCCTTGGAACTCAGGCTGAACTACATCACTGACTTTCCTGGTTCTCCAGCTTGCAGAAGGCAGATCATGGGACTTCTCAGCCTCCATAATCATGTGAGCCAATTCCAATAATTTATATATATAATATGTGTGAGTGTATATATACGTGTATGTGTGGCAGAGAAGCAAAACTAATAGGATACGTATTTATCTATGTATAATTATACTCGCATGTACATATTATAAATATCATATTTACATAAAATGTAACTAATAGGATAGATAATATTTTAATATACATTATATATATATATTATATATGTATAATATATATCCTATTATATTGGTTCTGTTTCTCTGGAGAAACCTGATACCACTTTACACATTTGTGGAAGAAGCTCAGGAAGTAACTATAAAAACCACAAGGCAGAGTTGGAAGGTCAGATAAATGAAATTAAATTACTAACCAGACGTCCTGAAACACTGAGGTGGTTAGATATTTGAAGCTTGAGAGGACATCTGGAAAACCAAGCATGATCAGGTGTCAGAGTGGGACCATTATAAAGCTAATGGAGGACACCATGAAATTTGCAGCTTATGCAATAATTTTGGGCCTGACGTTACTATTGGTCTGTAGGGATGACAGCCAGGAAAACATGCCAAGAAGAGAGGGAAGAAAGCTGGAATCTGCCAGAAACTCTTCGTCTGTTTCACACCACAAGAGAGAGCAAAGAAAATCTAGAACCTATTGGTACCTATGCACCTGTAGTACACCACATTTGTTCCCAATGACCTTCAGAGAAAAATGTCTGCTTCAGAGAAAAAAGGTTTGGGAAACCTTCCAAATCCCCTGCAAATTTCTCTTTTGGCCAACTCTAACCTGGAGCTATACAAGAAGAGGTTTCTGGGAAACTTAGTTACAGGTTAGCCAAATTGGCCCAGGGCAAAACTACACATATGCTGATCCAGTAGAGAGGGAAAAAACTGATGATGTAGGCAACCAAGAGGAGTAGATCTGTAGCTATGTCCTTGAATAGGCTAGAGGGCATTATACATTTAGAACAGAACAAAGGTGTTTGGGTTTATGAAAACTTATTTCCAGGAAATGACAATCATCTCTGCTGAGTGTACTGATAACAAATATTAAAACATTAAAATCACCGAGTTAGAAAAATTTTGGTATATTTTAGGAGATAATTACTACTTAGCTGAATACAAATCTTCACAGGTTATTCACTAATAGCGAGAAATGTTTGTTAGTGTAGCTCAATAATTTTATGTTGTTGAAATGTTGAAATGAAAATGAAGATACAAAATGAAAAAACTAACAGATTTGTTTACTTCTAAATATTAAATAACCTCACACTTGGCCCTGATTTCATTTGCCAATCTATAGTCTCATGAATTCAACTTGTTTTCACTGTTTTCTCTACCAAAGATCACTCTTTTGGTCAGTATACTCGATTGCCTGTTTGACAACTCCACTCCTAAATTCTCCAAGGTAACTCTGATTCAACCTGGACAAAACTTAATCCATGGTTTTCTGCATCCCTTACCTCCTCCAATTCTGGTCCTTCTCTAATTATAATAACTAATTTTTCAAGCCAGAAATATAGTAGCTCTCCTACCTTTATCTCTCTTACTCTTATTCAATCACCCCTTTAACTGCCTTGCCCTGTTCCTTTTATCTCTAGTAAATGTCCACTTATTTCAATTTACATCAACTTATCACCTAGTCCGTGCCACCTAAACATTTCTCCTGGATTATTAAAATAGCCTTGTTGTTAATCACTATCATATTCCTTCACTTGCACGCTAGTCCATTCTCCTCACTCCATCTAATAAATTTGTTTGGAATTTTGTTTAAATGATTGAATCATGCCCTTGCTGATGAATTATATTCTTTGATTTTTTTTTATTCCTCTCAAAATAATTACCACACTCTTTAACAAGAAGTACCAACCTATGTGTGCTCTAGTTCTTCTATCTCTCCAAAAAGGAACAGTGGGAGAAAACTGAAGCTGCTATGTTTTTAACTATGTAGTAAGGATATCGTTTTTTATGTTAATAGAAGGGGAAAACATTATCTTTGAAAATATATATGTGAAGTCTTCAATTTGATGATTGACCAAATTTCTTCACAGAAGTCAAAACTAGTAGATTCCAAAGTCTACAAAAGACATCATCAGATGCTTTGAAAAAAGAGAGAAAATGGTTCGAAAAACATTATACAAAGGTTTACAACGTTAATGGGATTGTTGTGGGGTATCTCAGAACTTATAACATGCTAATATTTGTTATAAATGTCAGACATATAAAGTATGTAGCAATTTACAAACTTACTGAGCCTTGAACCTTTTCATTATCAGAGTGCATCATAGAACAACTGCTCTATAGGACAGCTTTGGGAATACTGCCTTAATCATTTAAGGAGAAAATGGAGGTCTGAAGAAGCTGGGGTTGAAGTAGTCAAGAGAATATATCAAACAGAGCTTGAATTGCTCTGTGGGTATTAAGTGGGGGAATCTCATGTGAATTATGTAGTAAAGGAAATATTGTTGGACAGAAACAAGGTAAGGCAAATGGGAGTAGAACTGGATGATATGGAGGAGCTTAAGATGTGCAAAATCATTGACCCAATGATGGAAGGGGAAGAGAGTTAAAAGAGATCTCCAAGTACCACCTAAGTACCTGGTACTCAGGAAAAGAAAGTCAAGAGTTTTGTTTCCTGGCTTAAATAGTTTGACACTTGGTTTTATGACTTACCCATTTGTATAATTTCTAGCCCTCATGTTCATTACCTTATAACTAGTTTGACCACACCCAGATTATCCCAAACTAACTGGAACACAAGCATACATTTTTTTTAAAACAGGAATAGCAATGCAATACACATCTTTAAAGAGGATAAGCACTGCAGATAGCAAATTATAATACAGAATTAAAAACAGGAAAATAAAAAAGAAACTTGGTCTTGGGAGGACCTTGTTTTGAAATATTTGAAAGGAAAAGATAAGAAGAGCAAAACCACTTTTTACTTAAGCAGTACATTACCAAAATGTTGTTGAAAAATAATTTGAGAATTTTGTTGTTTCAATCCTGCATATCTGCGACAACAAAAATATATATGGACTTTTAACAAGAAGTATGGGCCTTGTAAAATTCCAGTGGCCCTTCTAGAGTAATGAGTTGGATGGCCTTCTAGGATCTCTGATCTCTGATCACTTCCCTTTTTCGATAAGAATTTTATACCATAATGTATAATTATGAAAAAATGAACTTAAACAGCAAAGACAATTCAAAGAAAATCTTCTTCACAGCATAGCAGCCAATTTCGTGATCCAGCATCTAAACACCAAGAAAAATATTTGCCCCATGTTTTTGTTTCCCACATCTTATGTAGAAAAAATGTAGGTACTACCTTCCACACTATTTCTTCTTAAATCATCCCATGAATCATAAATTATACCTTCCATCAGTGTTCAATTCCCATTTTCACTACATGTAGAAATTTACCACCTCGCCGATCATTTACATCAGAATATGAGAAAGAGATACAGGAAGTCCTTCCCCCCAATCAGAACACAAAAACAAAGGTACATAGATTTTTTAAACTACTATTTAAGCATACTGTTTATGTGTATACAAAATCAAATTTCAGAACATATTTTATGTACAGTAATTGCAACGGGACATGAAGACTAAGTTACAATAGGGACAGCCAAAGGTGGAATAAAATTTCTTGAAGCAAAAGACAGATATTTGGATAAAAATTTCAAGAATGGTAGCTCTATTTATCTCACCATGCCCTTCCCCTCCTCACCAACCAGGTAGTTCCTACCACAAATACAGTACTTTGTAACTTAGCAAAAGCATGAACTCAGCTGTGCCTGATACTAAAGAAAGCACATCTACATGTTTTAAAGTTATTTTTATGAGAGAAAAATAGAAGACAGATTTTGTTTCCTTGAACAACTTTATCTCTGAGAAAACTCTAAATGTTGCAAGATATATGATAGAAGAAACAAGTAGTAAAACCCACATATAGAGAGCATAGCCCAGACTCTACCCCATTAGTTTTTACTTATCACATTTCCCATGAAACTTTCTATCAGGACTACTAACAAGTACAAAATGACCAACCTGAGTTTCACCTTCGTTGCCTTCTCAAGGTACTTTTTTTTTCTTCCAGACACTCTAATGAGCAGTGAAATGGTGCAAACATAGACATCAAGAAGTAAGAAGGGAAGAGGTAATGGCCTGTATAACCTGAAAACTATAGAATCAGTTCCTGGGTAATTGAGTGTTGGTGGGACTTGGCGAAAGAGAAACACCAGCTATAATTCATTCAGACTTAAAAGAAACTCTCTTTCCAATATCAAAGCATAATGAAGAACTGAGTGCAAAACGCATTGCCAATTTATGATTATAGCATTCAGTGATCCATCCAAGGACTAATGCTGTATAATCATGAATATGAAGGAAGGGCATATAATGAGTACAAAGAACTGTTCTAATGGCAGGTCTATAGGAGACCAACGATTACAATTATACTGTATGGACTGACACCAAAAACACTTTTGCCTTATTTTTTAATAATTATGAATCAATTCAATAGAGTCTCTCCTATTAAGGAGGCATTGTGCTTTGGGGGGTACAAAGATGTATTTCTGCCCTTGAAAATTTAAAACAGAGTGGAGGATAGGACCATATTCTTAAATAACTTCAGTTAAGGGAACATTGTGGAAGTTCAGAAGAGTGAGTAATTAATTCAGAAAAACCCTTCCTATATACTTGCCAATTGCCTGAAGGTCCAAATAGCCTAACACATGTTAAAGTCCTTGTATAAAAGAAGGAAAAGATCATAAGGAGAAAAATTATCAATCCATTCATTTAAAAATAATTTTAGTTGGAAACCTACTAAGTGCCATGCATTCTGCTAGATATGAGGATAAAAAGGAATGATATATTACCCCTAATATCAATCCACTTATTGTGTAACAGAAAATGGAGACAGGTAGAAGATATACACACTACTATGCAACTAGAAAGACTACAAATCTAAAGGACTTCCCACATAATGTTTGTTTTATTTAATTGAATTTTCTATATGGATTGATAAAGATATAATTCTCTCTTCCATAAATTTATAGAGGCATAAACTTACAATAATTCATAAATTGTGTAGGCTAAATGATCTGAGTGCAAAATCTCAGGAGTATCTCTGTCACTGCCTAAGAACTCAGTCTGCAGTATGCAGGGAAGACTGTACAGTCAATGGTTCCCAAATGTGGCTGCAAATCAGAGCTGTTTAGGAAACTTTAAAAAATTACAGATACCTGGCTCTTGTTATAGTCACTCTGTGAACCACTTTGCAAACCACTGGCCTAGGCCATAGGGAACATCTAAATTTTGCCAAGAGCCAAGAGTCACTACTAGAAGAGGGACTGGTTTTGGGGTTAGAGAGGATCAGGAATCACAGGGAAAGAAAGGATATCTTTGCACATCATCATCTAAATTCTCTCACTCAACTCTCTCCCTACTGCTTCTAGTCCACCTTCTGTGCCTCTTCTATTTGTCTTCTCTTCTCCTGTGGGAGATCCGAGAGCCCCACTTCATCTAGAATTAAAGGAACAGAACGGCCATACAGGTTAACGTTATTTCTGATACACAAAGAAATCTCCCTCAGGTGAAAACACTGACTATAGAAATTCACTGGGAAAAAATAGAGAGATTATTCTATACCTTCCACTAACTTCACTTGGAAAAACATGGACTTATTAAGCCTTAAACAAGTGAGGCAGGTGGAGGGAGACAGAGGGACTGGTTAACTGATTAAGGGGAAAATATCAGCATCATCATCCATGAGTTCTAGATTTTTTAAAAAATTCAATAATTCAACAAATACTTTTGAGCATCTCTCTATAAGCATCTCTCTATACTGAATATTGAGCATTACAAAAATAGGAAGAGAGATATCTCAATGCTAGCATGATTACTCTGTATTTAATATTTGATTTCATTTTCATTTCTTCATTAAACAAATAATGAATAAGTATTAACCATGTGCCAGGTATTTTTCTGGGGATAAAATATTGCAGGCCAAGTCCTTGCTCTCTTGGATAACACTTTCCAGTAACGGATAAAGACCACCATGGAAATTACATCATAAACTGATAGAAGCAGAAAATAGGATCATTACAAGGACACACAAAGCCAGCTTCATGAGGGTGGCAGCCAGCAGAGAATTTCTGGAATTTAGCAGCCAAAGTAAGGCCTGAAGTACATATAGGAGCTATCCAGTTGGAAAATAAACAACAAATTCTCTCAGAAAAGTGCATGCACAGTTTTGAAGGTAAGGTAATATGATACATTCGGGCAACTGCCAAATAGTTCATAGCAGAGTACGTTATGGAGAGATGTGCAAACTAGAAGGGCCAGATTTTAAATCGTGCAGTCATGTTAAGAATGTGGATTATATCTTAATAAGAAGCACCAAGAAGATTTTAACCGTGAAGACTCTAAATCAGGTTTGTATTTCAGTAAGTTCACTCAGCCTTCCAGTTGAGAAAGAATCAAATTTAGAGAGAATCAAGACTAGCACTAGGGAATCTGATCAGTTAGGAAGCCAATCAAATAATTCAGGTGACATGATGAAGGGTGTGGCTTGGATAATGAATAGGAAAATGTAATAAAGTGGTTGAAACTGAGCAAGAGGTTAAAGAGGTAGCACAGAAGGGACTTGGTGATGTTTTGGATTTGAGTGTAAAAACAGGGCAAGGTGATGGTTTTAGATAAAAACTTAAGAGGAAGAAGAGGTTAGAGAAAATATTTTGGATATTTTGACTTTTCAGTGACCAAGCAGACATCCAAATCAGGTATCATATCAGTAGCGGGATGTGTGGATCTAGATTGAAGTTCAGGAGGGAGAACAAGCTGCAGATACAGGTTTGGGAAACATTAACCTATAGACAGTAATGGAAGTCATGGAAGTTAACAATATTGCCCAGTTTTAGTTTGTAAATGATATATGATAGAAACAAAACAAACCAAGGAAGAGGACCCTCAAAATAATTAAGAAGGAGTAGCCAGAGAGGGAAGAAAATTCAAGAATGTGGTAGAAAGGAAGCCAAGGAAAGTTTATCAAGGACAGAGTGTTCAGTTGTGCCATGTACTGCTGGAAGGTCAAATGAAAAGACACTGAGGAGTCTCTGTTTGCTTAGTCTAACACATAACACTCTCTCTCTTCTCATACCTTGAAATCTATACCTATGCCCTTTCTAGTCAGAAAAATTTGTTGTTGTTGTTTTTAACTTCAAGTGGATTATTTGCATGCTTCCTCTTCCTTAGTAGCGGTCTTACTTTCTACCAATTAAAATTGGTTTTTAGTAATGCCTATTCTACAACCAACTTAAAAGGAGTGATCATGGGCTTAGGCACTAAGTAATTATTTCTCCAAAAAAATGTACATTTGTCATCAGTTAGACATGCCAAGCCATGCTGAAATCCTGATGTGACTTTATAAATATAAGCTCTATGAGGGCATGGAATGAATTTAGCTTCTCCATCTTTGTAATAAACATTATGACTGGCACAAATTAGACACTCAAAATACATTTTTGAGTGAATGAATGGATGGATTAATGAATAGAGTACCTGAGGCAAAAGCTAAAATTATCTGATATTTCCATTATACAGTTTGCAAAATGGAGATGATGGATTCTGGGGAAAGAATCAACTAAAATGCAAAAATAAATATTAACTGATCTGGGAAAAACTGAAGTATAGTTTCACACTAATTAGCAGAAATAAAAATCCTCTGTCCAACCCTTAGATGCATTCATGCATATATTATCCAACAAAAGTATTTAGCTCACTAAACTCTATTAAGGATTATTAGAAAATACAAGAGAGCCAAAAATAACTTAACAAGTGACTAACGTGACAACAAACAAAATCAGCATCGACAAGGGCAAAACAGTGCCATGTGAAAGCAACAATATAAATTACTCATTCATGATAATATATTATGAATTAATGGTAAGCCCTCAGTAAATCATTTTTAGTCACTTTCTTTAAAGCACTGGTTACTAACCACCACAGTATCATCCCACTCTCCTTTTCTCCTCTACAAAACATTAGAGATAATAACTCTAGTGCTATGATTACAGTCATTGTACTTCTTCAGTTTCCTGTTTCTTTTACAGCATATTCAATTAAGTGATCTGCGTTAATGCATATTCTGAGTAGACAAGACTACTGCTCCAATCTATAACAGAAAATAAAACTTGGAACTAAAAGGTACCTGCCCGTACCCACCACCCAGGTCCCTCAACCCAAAACAACCTTACATAAGCAATTGCAAGCATCTTGGAGCGGTCTCTAGGACAAAAATAAAACAATGCCAAAGGTGAGAGGGTAGCTAGGGATGGAAGAGATACAACCCTTTCTGCCACAAGCACCAAAGGAGTCAACCAGAATACTTTAAACAATAAGTAAAATTATCTCCCTCAACACAAATCCAAAGGCACCCAGGACTTCTATTTTCCTACTCTGCCATCCCACTGGATTATTGCCTTCATCCTTTGACTTCCCTACTCATGTTGAAAGACAGTTGCCACAATTTCAGAGATCTCATGTAGATAAAATACAGCTTACGGGAAATTTCTCTCTTCTACTTCTCCTTCTCCCTTTTTGGGAGATAAACATTTCCCAGAAGCCCTCCAAAAGACTTTTCCTCAAGTTTCATTATTCAAGGGTAGGTCACACGTCCATACCCTAAGTGCATTCTAAACTCAAGCTCTGCCAACAAGGACAGAGGGAGATAAGTGGTAACCAACAACGTCACTCTCTTCTTCTGGATAGATTGCTCACACTTGGCATTTTCTCTTCTCCCTCTCATTTCTCCCACTCGACTTTTCTAAGCTGACTTGTCTTTTATACAAACCTGACTAAAGGTAGTATTTTGTCTCATGTTGAGTTTCTATATTAATAGTACTGCAATTTCCCTGTGTAAAATATTTTGTCTTTTGGATATTTAGATTGATTGTGATTGATTACGCTTACAAATAACATATGAAAGTAAGAAGGCTTAATTGCACAAGCAAGAGAAAAGCTATTCTTGTACATACTAAACTGATTTCTTCTGTTGGCTAAATGGACCATGAGTATTTTCAGTGGTTTTAATAATATTTTATTTACAAAGTTCTGAATTTTGGGTAAAAGAAAGTAAAAAGCTTAATATGTCCAGAGTGTATAAAATCAAAAATCTTATCTATAGTCTTGCTACTTTAAATTAATGACAAAAAGAACTACTCTACATTTTTGGTACGTTAGCATTGCTCTCTACACTAAATACTGAAGACTCCCTCATGTCTGTTCTTAAAAAGGATCCAGTCTACAAAGCAGAGAGGTTTTGTAAAACAAAAAGCAAAAGAATGTCAGAGGTACTCTAAAATCATATAATTTTTAAACTTGGAAGTGACTACTAGTCTAAACCCCTTGTTTCACAGATAAGAAAATGGAAACTCTGAGATATGAAACCCAGGATCACTCAATAACTAGGAAACAGAGCTGAGATTTTAAGTTGTCTAACTGAAATTTCTACTTTTGTCCTACTTCAGATTTGCCCTTTACACTAACACTTAAGTAAATTCTCAAATTTCAATCTAAAAACTAAATGCAGATAGATTAAGGCAATTTGGTTAACTGAAAGTTAATCAGAATATCCTTTCTGTTTCAATTTTAACTACCAAATCTTCCTAAAATATATTTGTTTCCTTCCTTGCCTTATTGAAAAGATTCAACTGAATACTACTTAATGAATTCTGGATTATTTTTGATCTGGAAGATCTTGATACCTTCATAAAATGGTTCTGTGACTAGATTTTGAGTTTATAAAGTTAAGCTAGATTTTTTATTATTGCCCCAGATCATTTCTTGGACAATGCTAAGCTGATCAGTTTTATGTTCATGTAGTTATTTTGCTTCTAAAAGAAAGATATGAGCTCTTTTCTTTAGATGTCCATCTTTGTGTTAAATAAGATGTCAAGCACAGAAAATAATTCTGATTGGGATTTTTAATGTATTTTTATTTTGATTTTGCCATGGTTCTAATATCGTCCAGTTTGAGGAAGTGACAGATCAATGATGAATGATTTGAAGATATGAAAGATTGAGTCACTGTTCTAATTCTCTGACCTGATGATCCAAGACCAGCATCAATAAAGGGCATCAGGAAGCCTCCCAAGGGTTTACTGAGGGGAGGAAAAGAGCTTTCCTCTTCTTTTGCACATAAAAGCACATAGCCCTTCTGCTCTGCCTTCCTCAAAATGAAGCCAGTTGTGGGAACATTTCAGCATTCTTCTAGAAGTGGAACAATTATTCTTGCACACATGCCCATCATTTCCTGTGCTTCTTAGTGAACCAGTTGTGGAAATACCTAGGCTGGTAGCTTCAAGGGATGCAGATTCAGAAATAACTTCTCTTCCCTAACTCCACTCATAGTTAAGGAGAGTCAGGTTGGGTAGGACAGGATAAAATAGTATATAGAGCAGGGCAGAATATAAGACTTGATAAACTGTGAAGAATTCCAAAACTATGCTCTCCAAAAACTGTGCAAACTTTTCTGTGCAAAAGAAGAGGAAAGCACTTTTCCTCCCCTCAATAAACCCTTGGGAGGCTTCCTGGTGCCCTTTATTAATGCTGGTCTTGGATCATCAGGTCAGAGAATTAGAACACTGACTAAATCTTTCATATCGTCAAATCATTCATCATTGATCTGCCACTTCTTCAAACTGGATGATATCAGAACGATGGGAAAATATTTTCTCAAAATATATAATTTAGTCAATAAATAGTATTTAAAATAAGCATGAATACACTTATTTTAAATACTGATTCCTTATTAAAATTTTGCCCTCCATGCTTTCACTATGGGACTTACCTATAGAAAAGACAGACTTAAAATTAAGTCCTCTTCTTATTTTACTTACAAAACATAAATAAGGTATAAGATGCATCTGTTTCAGATTAATTACAGTATAAGATGAATACTGTTTTAGAAACAATTTAGCATATCTCAGCAAAATGAAAATGAAAAATAATGGTATCATCATTTCCAAACTATAGGTAATGTGACTAAGTACCAATGTGGCTGAATCATCATCATCAACTTAGATGACTAAACACCTACTGAGCCCTTGATATCATTCAAGATATCATGCGTTCCACAAACTATGACTTCACTTTTAAGATACTGCCTCAAATAAACTCAATAGGATTCATTGACATAGAACTTCCATTAGCTCTGAATATTTTTAGAAGTTTTGTTCTACTTCATAAAAGTTCTAATTTCCCATTTCTAAAAGCATGTGTTAACTCAGTAGTTTGCTCTGTGCATACTGGTACATATATTTATATATATTTTATAGCTATACCTCTATATGTATATATTTCTGTCCCATATTTGCTGGACATTTCCTAAGACATGACTGATTTTTAGATGTACATCAATAACAGCCATGGTAAAAAAATATATATATATATGTGTGTGTGTGTGTATACACACACACACACACACACACACACAATCTCCAATCTTAAGATCCTTTTAAAACTTTCCTTTTAACATCCTTTAAAATACCTTTTTAAGTGAATCTTAGGAAAAGAACATATGGTACAGGTTTATGCCTTCCCACCCTACCTCCATGCTTGCAACAATTTATTTCTGAAACAATGGTGGAAGAGAGTAGTAATCTATAAATGAGTCTCATTTAAAAACTTTAAGTAATAAATCAGTCCCTAAAAAGGAACAATTTCTTCTCTCATAATAGATATCAATAACTATCAAATCCAAGACTGATAATATGCTTTTATCACCAACTTGAGGAGTGACATCAGCAAGATGTTGGAATAAGAGGTTCCAGCCCTTACCACCATGTAGCAACACTGATTTTGGCAACCTCCTTCAGACAAGCATATCTTCTTAAATAATTGGTCTTGGGAAAACTGGATATCCACTTGTGAAAGAATAAAACTGGACCCTTATCTTACACCACACACAGAATCAAATCAAAATAAAGGCTTAAATTTTGGACCTGAAGCTGTAAAGCTCCTAGAAGAAAAGATACGGGAAAATTCCTTGACACTGATCTGGGCAACAATTTTTTAGATATGACACCAAAAGCCTAGGCAACAAAAGGAAAAACAAACAAGTGGGATTACATCAAACTAAGTATCTTTTATGCAGCAAAGAAATTCATGAACAAAATGGAAAAGCATGCTACACAATGGTAGAAAATATATTTATACATCAACTGATACATGCATATGGCAAACCATATAGCTGATAAGAGGTTAATATCCAAAATACATAAGGAACTCATACAACTCAATAGTGAAAATAAAATAAAAATTAAAAATAACCTGATTAAAAAATGGGCAAAGGGACTTGAACAGACATTTTTCCAACAAGCGCCATGAAAAAGTACTCAACATCACTAATCATCACAGAAATGCAAATCAAAACCACAATGAGGGCTTCCCTGGTGGCGCAGTGGTTGAGAGTCTGCCTGCCGATGCAGGGGACACGGGTTCATGCCCCGGTCCGGGAAGATCCCACATGCCACGGAGCGGCTGGGCCCGTGAGCCATGGCCACTGAGCCTGCGCGTCTGGAGTCTGTGCTCCGCAACGGGAGAGGCCACAACAGTGAGAGGTCCGCGTACCGCAAAAAAAACCCCCCAAAAAACCAAAATGAGATATCCTCTCTAACATGAGGATGTCTATCATTTAAAAAGAAAAAAAAGAACAAATCTTGGTGAGGAGGAGGAGAAAAGAGAACCCTGGTATACCAATACATGTTGGTAGGAATATAAATTGGTATAGCCATTACAGAAAATTGTACGGAGGGTCCCAAAAAAATTAAAAATAAAACTACATTATTAACTAGCAATCCCACTTCTGGATACTCATCCAAAGGAATTGTAATCAGTACCTCAAAGGGATATCTGCATTCCCATGTTCACTGAAGTATGATTTACAGTATTCAGCATTATCCACAGCCAAGATATGGCAACAACCTAAATGTCCATCATTGGATAAGTAGATAAAAATATGTGGTATACACCTACAATGGAATATCAGTCAACCTTTAAAAAGAAGAAAATCTTGCATTTGTGGCAACAGGTATGGTCATTATGCTAACTGAAATAAGCCATACACAGAAAGACAAATACGCGTGATTTCACTTATATGTGGACTCTAAGCAGTCACTCACAGAAGTAGAAATTAGAATGGTAGTTGCTAGGGTTTGGGGGGAGAGGAAAATGAAGAGCTGATTCTTAAAGGATACAAAGTTTCAGTTATGTAAAATAAAGACTTTCTGGAAGTTCTACAATACAGCATCATCTCTAGAGCTAACAATACTGTATCATACACTTAAAATTTGCTAAGAGTGTAGATCTTATATTAAGTGATTTTATATTATTCACACACACACACACACAGACACACACACAGAGTAATAAAAGAGGCAGGAGGAAACTTTGGTTTGATGTTGATAGTTTCCCAGGTTTACACTTATCCCCAAACTCATCATTTATACGTTAAATATCTAAAGCTTTTTATCTGTTAATCATACCTCAAAAATGGTTTAAAAATAAAAATGAAATAAAATAGGTTAGCACTTTAAAAGATATGAAAACAAAAAACAATTTGATGGAATAATAAGATTTGGGGGCCAATGTTACGTGCAGCTCAGGGGTGGTTTCCTATCTTTGTACTTGCTCTGAATTGACAGCTCATGAGTAGGAGTCCTCATTACTCTTTTACTGCTTAAGTTGGAGGTTAGAGAAACAGAAAAAAATCTCAGAAGCAGTGAAGTTTTATTTGTTCTTCCAGTAATATTTCCTGATGCATTTTCCCCCTCAGGAGGGAAAGTTATCCATCTTCTCCATTCAATCTAATTTGGCCATGCTTTCATTTGTTTCAAGCCATTTCCTCAAACATATTTCCTCTGTGTTGTCTTGATCTAACAAGATAGCACAAGAGAGTATTTTAATCATTGACATGGACCTGGTAGGGTGTCCCCTATATGTAAATACCTGTAGCTTGCTCAGAGGGTTTCCATCTTTAATATTCTATTTTATCCCAGAAATGTTTTTGTGGTATTAGAGGTAAAATTAAATTCCAAAACCAAGAAGGCCAAACATTTCCATTTTCAGAAGAAACTCAGCTATGACCAGCTCAGTGACTTTTACAAGGCTAATTCAACAAATTCCTGGAACCACACCTTTCTCACCAACTCACAGTTTATTTCGGGACACTACATCATTTAGGGATTTTTAACTGCAAAAAACAAAACCCAGCCCTGGCTAACTTAAATAAACAAATGAGTTTATTGGAAGAATATGGCATAGCTGGCAGAAACAAAGCAACAAAGGAAGAGCCAAAGGACTAGGTAAATAAAGGGAAGAAACAAAAGTAGTGCCAGTGACTGGGTAATAGAACCTTATAACAGTATCTCTTCAGATGCTTGCCTGGTGATGAAAGATCCCCATCAGATTTAGTCTTTGCACTTGTGTTCAAGTTTATAATTCCAGGGATCCATTTCTTGAAATTTGCTTTTAAAAATGTGTGGGGCACATCTTTTTACAATTGGCATCACAACTGTATCTCACAATAAAGATGTTAGGACCAAATGAAGAAAACAGGTGCTCATACCAGAAGAAGGAGGAATGTATGCTGCTTCAGTTAAAAGAACATTTGTCTAAATCAAGCATAACAATTCATCTCACACCACCTCCATAGAGTACTCAAGATAGTTATTACTAAAGTTAAGGGTAAGGACACTGAGGGGAAAGGAGTTAAGAAATAGAAAATCAGGAATAAAACAGAGTTATGGCAATTTTCATTTTGATGTGATTCTCAGCAAAAACTGGTGCTTCCGTATATTATAATACTGCTTTGTACACATTGTGAGTGCAATTCAGATTCTTAGCATAAGAACTAGAACAACAAATGGAACTACCATACGACCCAGCAATCCCACTACTGAGCATATACCCTGAAAAAAACATAATTCAAAAAGCGTCATGTACCACAATGTTCATTGCACCCCTATTTTCAATAGTCAGGACAAGGAAGCAACCTAAGTATCCATCGACAGATGAATGGATAAAGAAGATGTGGCACATATATACAGTGGAATATTACTCAGCCATAAAAAGAAACAAAATTGAGTTATTTGTAGTGAGGTGGATGGACCTAGAGTCTGTCATACAGAGTAAAGTAAGTCAGAAAGAGAAAAACAAATACTGTATGCTAACACAAATATATGGAATCTAAAAAAAAAAAAAGAAAAGAAAGAAATGGTTCGGAAGAACCTGGGGCAGGACAGGAATAAAGATGCAGATGTAGAGAATGGACTTGAGGACACGGGGAGGGGGAAGGGTAAGCTGGGACGAAGTGACAGAGTGGCATGGACATATATACACTACCAAATGTAAAATAGATAGCTAGTGGGAATCAGCCGCATAGCACAGGGAGATCAGCTCGGTGCTTTGTGACCACCTAGAGGGGTGGGATAGGGAGGGTGGGAGGGAGACGCAAGAGGGAGGAGGTATGGGGATATATGTATATGTATAGCTGATTCACTTTGTTATAAAGTAGAAACTAACACACCATTGTAAAGCAATTATACTCCAATAAAGATGTTAAAAAAACCAAAAAAGAACTAGAACAACAGTGAGAAGCTTCATTATTCCAGGAAAGTCTACCTTAATGAAATGTCTGTTTTAGCATATGTTACTGTTAAATGTATAAAATTGATTCAAATAATCATAATTAATAGAGATTTAGACTAATTTTCTCATCTGATGGTTAAATGTGGCCCAGAAATGATGTTTAATGCAGTATTACTAACAAACAGTTGTGAGCACCCTGCCAATAATAATTTTCAAAAACAGCTAAAACATTGGAAGAATTGCATATGCCAGGTATTCCTTAATCACTTTGTGTATTAACCCATTATCATTCACAAGTCCACGATGTAGGACCCATCAGTAGCACCACTTAATGGATGAAGGAGCTGGAACACCACAAAGTAGATGCTATTATCCTCACAGTTTTACAGACAAGGAAATTAAGATCACACAGCCAATAACTGAAAAGAGACAGATATGATATGATAATAATGATGTTCAGTCTAACAAATGTTTAAACAGCCTGTATAACATATTTTCTTTCTCAATCAAAATCACTCCAGAAATCTTATTAAGACTTACTTTTCTTAGTCAGCTATTTCTTGGGTTACAAGAGTAACTAAACTTCAGCCAGTTCCCTTTGGAAATTATCCCAAATCACAAATCAGCAAGTCTGAGCTAATGAAACATTACTGCATTTGCAACCATCACTTAAAGCACCAACAGCACCAGAACAGATATAAGAATGGGTCACAGATAGCAATACTGTCAACGGATGTCATAAAACAGTTCAGAGAAAGGATATTATTGCCTAGAAAGGTTTTTTCCAGTTTACATAACAGAATTTATTTAAATACCACTGAGTCATCTCTTTAAAAGGGGGTTTCATCTGAGTCATCGCAGCTAACAAATCACAACATGCCTAACAAAACTCAGAAGCAAGTCTAAGGGTAATTGTGTGCCCTCCTGAAAACCTGGGTGCAAGTGGGGCTGAAAAAGTAGCAGTGAACTGTCATTTACTGGAACTGATAGTGTTTGATTTTTTAAAAATCAGTTTTTTGGCAAAAGTTCAGGAAATAAAATTGTACAAAATGTAGTTGCATAATATCTGGTTTTTAAAGTAACAGAGAAAGCTGTACAACTTAATGACCCTCAGGCTATGCTTCTTAGAATAATACCCTCTTAGTAGGATCTTCACGGCCAATAGTTTCAGGTTTCAACACATTAGCCAGTGCATAAAGTACGGAATACCAATTATTTACCATGGTACTGGTGTCACTGGCAAAGTAAAGGACATGATTACTTTCCACAAACAGCTCATCCTAATCATCAAAAGTTTTCCAATATGTAACTGGGTAGGCTGAATTTCACTTAGTATGACTAGTGAATAAATGTCCAGCATTTCCTTGAGAAGTACCCATAAAACATCTCTCACATAGGCTTCTCCGAATTTAACCTAATTTTCTTTTTGTATTTAAGACCACTAGCCAGTATTAAGTGAGACAGATGAAGGACACCAATAAATAATATAGAATATTTGTTTTGGGGGGGAACAAATTATTTTCTTACCAACAATCAGTCCCTGAAAATCTCTAAGTAGGAACTACCACATGTTTAAAAATATACATCATTAAAGCAATGAGGATTATTAAAATCAGTCATATTGTAACACAGCATTTTTTTCTGATAATTCTAGCAAACTTGAAAATGAGAATGATGTTCACTGCCAAAAGGTACTTGTCCTTTATAACTGTAAATATTTCAGTGTAAAATAAGTTGTACAGTTTCTGTGAGTGCCAAAAACCTAGACCCTGCCTTTTCTTTTTTTTTAATTGTCTTCAAGCCCTCACTCTAGTCCTTGAGTGTAAATAGGTTTTAAAAATTATTTGTTGAATAAATGAATAAAGGTAGAAATAACACAATAGATAGACACAACTGATTATGCAAAGTTAAAATACTTAAACATTGCAAAACTGTTATGCTTGGGTCAGCATCTAGTGCAGAGATGGGATGATTGTTTCTTAATTCCCACCCACTCCTCAATAAGAGATTTCTGAATGGCTAAGGAACCTGGACGTGTTAGTGGAATATTTCATTATAATGGCCGAGTAATATTGTCTTTTTTCTCCCCAAATCAAAATACATAATAGGAAATAGCAAGTTTTAAGTCCATGTTATGGAGAAAGAGTCAGGGCGGTACACATCCATCTTTTCTTATTTACCTGCAAATAAGAGTTGGACAACTGAGACTTCTAAATCAGCAGTTTCCAGTGTTCCATGGACCCTTGGGGGGCTGTCAGGTTAAACGGCATCTGGGCTTCTCACCATTACCATCCCCTCCATCAAATTTCAACAAGAAAAAAAATGTGGTTTTCATATTTTATACATAACAATCTAAATAAAATGATCTTTGGAACAAAAAATGGGGTACTAAACATTGGAGATCACTTATCTAAATGAGTTCTGTTTCCTTTAAGGTAGTGAAATTGAACAATTATACATTTATTGCAGTGTTACAGCCATTCAAAACATTTTGGACACTTCTCTGGAAAGTGCCTTTAGACAAGACGGTCCAAACCTTTTAGCTTCTTCTTTGATGGAAAATATTCAACTCTTAAATGCTGACAGTCTTACAAAGCAGGCAATTTATTCAGACCAGTTCTGATGTTCAAGGTAAGAGTTTAAGCTGGATAATTAATATCATGTTTGATCAAATGTGACTATAAAGCAATGAGATGTTCAGTTCCCATGTGGATGAGGGCCAGAGAGGTGCTGGAAGATGGAAAGGGTGTCATTCAGCATTGCTCATATATTTATGCAGATGAAAATCCTGGATGGGAGAGTTTAGTTATAACGTTTACAAGAGCAAATTATTCTAAATCTTCTGCTGGCTTAACGTGTATGTGCCTGTGTGTATGAAAGAGAGAGAGAGAGATGAAGAGGGAAGGATGTTCCTATTTCCTTCTAAAGAACCAGAAAGAATTTAGCAAATGTTTGTTAGCTATCCCCTCACTAATTCATACTCTTCCTTGAATGGTCCTTAAAATCCACTGCTTCCTGCCAATGGAATCTTTTAACTTCACTGTATTGTGGTCAAGACCATGACTAATGACTCTCAGATGTAAAAACAAAGTGATTAAAATTTGCTATATGACTTTGCTGCCAATCCCACAGGAATTTTCAACAAATTAAAGGCAATTTTAGTAACAGTAAAGTCAGATACATTAAAGCAGAATTTTAATTATTAATTGAGGTTTATTAATAATGTGCATTATTAGTAGTAGGAGTTCCCATTCTTGAGTCCCTACTCAATGACATGTAATGGGTCACTGCCCCACTCAATCTCCGCAACAAACCCTGCCCACAATCACATGGCTTATAAGTGACTAAGAGACTAAGTGAACGCATTCCACTCACATTCTCCCTTCATTTAGGTCTCTGCTCAAATCTTGCCCTCCTAGCCTCTGACATTCTCTAACCAGGAACAGTGTTGTTTTCATTTACAGCATTTATCTTCTCCTAACAAATCAAACATAGGTTTGTCTCCTCCATTCCCAGACTGTTAGAGCAATATTTTTTTCTATTTTGTTTACTACTGAATTTATAGTTCATTTAACAATTTTTGGCCCATCATAGGTCCCTGATAATGTTCATTAAATAAAAAATAGGTGCATGAAGAATGTTTGATGGATGAAAAAAATGGGCAAACCACACAGATTCCTCTTTCCTTCAATCCCAGGGTTTTTTATTATTTCAAACTGCTTCATAATTTCAAAGACACTACTATATATAAAATAAGGACCTATTGTATAGCACAGGGAACTCTATTCAATACTCTGTAATGACCTATATGAGAAAAGAATCTAAAAAAGAGTGGATATATATATATGTATGTATAACTTCTTCACTTTACTGTACACCTGAAACTAACACATTGTAGATCAACTATACTCCAATAAAAATTATTTTAAAAGACCAAAAAAATGAAAATTAAAAAACAAAAATGGCAATCTCACTCTACCTATCACCTTGAAATCCTTATTCCCCACTCATTGCCCACCCTGTAATAACACAGGGCAGGAAGGCTAGATCTCCGACTAGAGGCTATAGGATAACATCAAGGTTATCAACAATGTCTTGCTGGTATAGAGAGCCAGAACAAGGATTGGAGCAGCCAATGCCCCCTTAAAGTCCTCCTCACATTTCCTAGGACTGGTGAATTAGAAAAGAAGGTTGCTATCTGAGGACAAGAGCTAAGGCTGAGTACAGAGATTAGAAAGCACTCTATGACAAAGGAAAAAAGGTAGTGGTGGGCATAAGCCCGAAACTCACTAGTATTGTCAATTTAACCCACCCAACAGATAGCAGGCCAGCCACCTGTTGTTTCCTTTCTTTTCAGGAAATAAAGATTGCCATAGAGAGAAAAATTAAGAGACATTTAAGGAACAGGAGAACTATCTTAGAAGACAACAAAGAGAAAAATTTAGTGGAGGAAAATGAACTAAAGGGAAGGGACAGACAGAGACTGAAAACAAGTTTAAAAAGATAGAATATACTCAAACAGAAAAAGGAACATATTTGCAACAGGTGGCAAGACAATCAGATATTACTAAAATAGAAATATTGGACATGAAAGATAAGATTTGTGAAATAAATAATCCTGTGAAGTAGCAGAATGAATACATTCAAAATTGCATTACTTAACTGGAAGACTGGGTCACAAAACTCTCCCAAAAGGCATGAGAAAAAGACAGAGAAATAGGAGGGGAAAAAATGAGAAAAAAAGACAAGAATATTGTAGAACAGAAATAGAGGTGTCAAAGTCCAGTGGGTTGGAAAACCAAAAGAGAAAATAAAGACTGCAGGCAAGGGATAAAATAGTGATAAAAAATTATAACCAAGAACCTTTCCAAAACTAAAAAAGGCTTTATATTAAGCTTCAGTTTGATAGCATTCTATAGCAGAGACAAATCTCTGTTTGTACCAAATTGTTTCACTGACCTCCTGGGCACACAAGAAGGATACATTTTCCTTCTGTCCCCTTGTATCTAGGTGGAGCTAAATGACTAATTCCGGATCAAAGGAGCCAGGGTACAAATGACCATGTTGAACAATTACCTGCCAAACAGTTAGCTGGACTGTGGTGAGAGTGAAAAACATACCTTTACTGATTTTTAAATGCCTAGATTTTGGAGTTGTTTTTTATAGCTGTTAGCCTAGTCTGACTCAGAGTCATAGTGTACTGGGATACAGAATCAAAAATCACACCTAGACACAAAGAAAATGCCAAAATCAGATCATGAACAAAGGAATTTTGAAAAAGTCATAGTAACATATCTCTTCAATAGCACAATATGCAAATATTGAAGGAAAATAAAATTGAACCATCATTTTAATATTTATCTGAGTTAATAAATACATATATTAGTACAATAAGGTTTCAACATAAAAAATTCTCAGAAATTTTTATCATACATGTATCCTCTTTGAAAGTTTTTTTTTTTTTTTTTTTGGTGGTACGCGGGCCTCTCACTGTTGTGGCCTCTCCCATTGCAGAGCACAGGCTCTGGACGCGCAGGCCCAGCGGCCATGGCTCACGGGCCCAGCCGCTCCGCGGCATGTGGGATCTTCCTGGACCGGGGCACGCACCCGTGTCCCCTGCATCGGCAGGCAGACTCTCAACCCCTGTGCCACCAGGGAAGCCCCACAAGTTTTTTTTTTTAAAGATATAATCCCACAAGAATAAAAACAAATAGAAAAAAAAAGTTATATTGCAAATAAAAATAATTTACATTGTAACTAAAAAAGGGATGACAGTACAATCCTAAAACTCCTTTCAATATCAACATGGGCAAAGGAATTCCTTTGGGTGAAATAACAGCTATGGTAGAGAAAAACATAATTACAGGTCTCAAAAATAACAGGTAACTTTCTGGCTGGGAGAGATATTTGTTTTAGTTAATGGTAGAAAAATTTAAAAACCAGAAGCATGGTAAATAAAATTCATCAAAAATTACAGAAACAAGTCATAGCAAAACTGAAATTACAGTAAATAAGCTAAACAAACAATAGAAGATGAAGATTCTCAGTTTGAGTTTTTAAAAAACATAAACAAATCAACTCTGGAAAGACATGGATGAAACTTAAATGAGCATTCCTAAGTGAAAGAAGTCAATCTGAAAAGGCTACATACTGCATAATTATGACAAATATATGACATTCTGGAAAAGGCAAAACTCACTAATGGAGGGTAAAAAAGATCAGTTATATTTCCAGGGGTTAGACTGGGGAGAGGGATGAATAGGCAGAACACAGGATTTTTAGGGTAGTGAAAATACTCTGGATGATACTATAATGGTGGATACATGTCATTACACATTTGTCCAAACCCATAGACTGTACAACACCAAAAGTGAACTCTAAGGTAAATTAAGGACTTTGGTTGATTATTATGTGTCAATGTAGATTCATTCTTGGTAAAAAAAAAAACAGTACCCTTCTGTTGAGTGATGTTGATTTTGGGGGAGGCTATGCATGTGTAGGGGTAGGGGGTACACAGGAAATCTCTATACCTTCCTCTCAACTTTGCTGTGAACCTAAAACTGCCCTTAACACACACACACACACACACACACACACACACAATGTTCTCCAGAAGTGACACATTTTTTTTAAAAGGGCAAGGGCATAGAATTATTGGGGGAAAAGCAAGATTTAAAAGAATATACATATACCTTTTGAACCAAAAGAATATGAACCAAAAGAAAGCTAGAAATTAATTTTAATATAAGCCAAAATATATAACTTTAGATAAAAGCAAAATCATTTATTCATTCTACTAATATTTATTCAATGTCAAGCACTATTCTAAACAGTGGGGCTAGAGCAAGGGACAAATCAAAATTTTTCTTGCCCTCATGCAGTTTACATTCTAAAAGGATACAAATTAAGGAAAATCACACACTATAAAAGAAAACAGATAAAATACTCATTACCACATGATATCACAAGAAAAGTAAATTGAGATACTAGGAATTATTAACCAAGGTGGCATTTGAGCAGGACCCAGAGGGAGAGAGGTAAACAAACATGAAGCTATCCTAGGGAGTAGGATTCCAGAGAAGAGATGGTAATTACAAAGACCCTGGGATGGAAGAGTGACACATATTCAGCAACATCAAATAGGTCAGTGTGGCTGGAATGCAACTGGCAAGTACAGATGGTTAAGTGAGATTAGAACAACCATATAGGACTTTTTTTTGTCATTACAAGAACTGGGGTTTTAACTGTGAATGAGATGAAAAGACATGAATCTTTTAAGCCAGATGAAAAAAACAGTGTCAAAGCAGATGGGTGTGTTAAGAGGCTACGGCAGTAATCCAAGCCAGAGATGATGGTGGCTTGGACCAGAGGAATAATGGTTGAAGTATAAAGAAGGCATCCAGATTCTGGATATACATGACAATAAAGCCCAGAAGACTGACTGATGGGTAGGTGATAAGATGTGAGAGAATGCTACTATTCGAGGAAAACTCCAAGATTTTTTAGTGCATTTAGTGAAATGAGGGAAGACTAGTCAGGAGTAGGGCGTTTTTGGAGAGAAAGGGTAGCGATCAAAAGTGCACTTTTGGATATGTAAATTTTAAGATACTTACTGAATATCCAAGAGGACACATTAAGGAGACAGTTAGATATAAGGAAGTCCTGTCTGAAGGTTTAAATTTGGAAGTCATCAGGACATAGATGGTGATCTCATCCAGACTGATGGTTTTAAAAACCAAAAGAGTGAGAAGAGAAGATGTTCAAATACTCAGCCTTCTGACACACCAATATTTACAATTCAGGGAGATGCTAAGGAGGCATTCAAGGAAACAGAAGTACAGGCTAGTGGCCAAAAATAATTACATAAAGCAATATTCCATCTCACTATTAAGAGCAATGTAAATTAAAGATAACATTGTGGTATAATTTTACATCCCTAAATAGGTAGAAATAGCACATAAAATAGCATCTTAATTTTGTGAGTATCTATGAAACCTTGTCAATGGGAGTACACATGTGTGCAGACATGTTGCAGTACACATAATCTATTAGTACTTAGTAAAATAGAGCATGCATATAACCTATTACACAGCAATCTGGTCTTTGGGTTATGTACCAGAGAAACACACAGATGCCCAAGGAGGAAGGAAATAATGTGAAGGTATTAATATGTGAAATATGCATAAAATAGAAAGCAATGAAATAATCAAAGGGAATGAACTAGATCTGCATATAGTAACTAATATTTTAGGAATATCTTTTTGAGAGAATGAAGTTTAATCATTATGAAGATTAAACATATACAAGGAACAGTTTTATCCATATTTCACAGATAGACATATATACATATATGGAATAGAAAACTAAAAGAGCATACATTAAATAAATAAGGGATAAGATATACAGAAGAGGGGCTTCCCTGGTGGCACAGTGGTTGGGAGTCTGCCTGCTGATGCGGGGGACGCGGGTTCGTGCCCTGGTCCGGGAGGATCCCACGTGCCGCGGAGCGGCTGGGCCTGTGTGCCATGGCCGCTGAGCCTGCGCGTCCGGAGCCTGTGCTCCGCAGCGGGAGAGGCCACAGCAGTGAGAGGCCCGCGTACCGCAAAAAAAAAAAAAAAAAAAAAGATATACAGAAGAAAGACAAGAGGAATAGGCGTGGTGACAAAATATGAAAGGAAACAATGGTAAAACTGTATAGAGTATTCTTGCCTAGACCAATTATGATTCTGTGACTTGAAATAATCATCTGAAATCTCTTGATCAATTCACTGAATAGAAAAATAAATAAATAAAATTTCAGTATTCAGGCAACATTTACTGTATCTAAAATATAAAGTTTCCTATTTAAAAAAAACAAAAAAAAAAAACTTTAATGGAAAGTCAAATTACATCTAGGAGTCACAGTCATTTAAGAAGTAAATGATAATAAACAGGAAATATATGATGTCTTGAAGTATAACACGAATCAAACTTTTCCTGATCTTTTCTATGCCAAGAACTATAAATAATCATGACACTCAAAGATCAGAATCACTGAAGTGCTCTTCTTTGTGATACAAATTTCCAGATACCTGAAAGATAACTCTCCACATAACAAAATTTTCTGTTTTAATGATAACAGGCATTGGAATACGACTAATACATACTATATTACTCTCTGCTTTCTTAAATAGAGGGCAATGTATGGAATTTAGAACCCATTACTAATTTGCATCTATTAGTCAGTAAGATAATAATAGGTCCATTTACCACTGCTCAGTACAACTCTTCCTCCGTCCCACTGATGTGATGATCATTTTTCAATCACCAATGCCGTGGTCACTCTGCTACCATTTATACTATTGGCCAGACACTTATCTTCTTTCTACTATTCTTCCTTCCATTTTCTTTCTACTTTTCTTCTAAATTTCTTCCCCTTTTGAACCCTAGTTCCTATAACACCTTTTCATTCTCTAAATTTTCTCTTATAGTCCCATACTTTTGTTTCAAGTGAGTGATTTCACAGCCAGCAATAGTCAATTTGGTCAGGAAACCAATCAGGTTTTTCTGGGAGTGGTTATCAGGTTTCAGTCTTCCCGAAAAGGGAAGCAACCATACAGAACACCAGAATTGGAATTAGAAAAGAAATGGTCACTTCAGTTCTGTAACTTAATAGCTAGATAAAATTAATCAAATTGATTAACTTCTTTAATGTTTCATTTTTCTTCATGTTTAAAAAAGGGATTAATAATAACACATATCCCATAAGGCTATTTTTAAGACTGAGTCAAATACATGTAAGACAGTTATCTCAGTGCCTAGTTCATAAAATGTCTAATATTCCCAATAATTTTAATACTTAACTTCAAACATAAACTACCAACTATGCTGTTTTTTTATGGATTCTATAATGCTTTAAGTTTCTAAAACAGCCACAAAACTTCCAACCAATAAACTGAGATGTTCTAGGTAAATGAAATGTTGGATTTTAGCCCTAAACTTTGAAATCCTTTATATCTTTTAATTAGAAAATGTATAATTACCTTAAACCATCTTTCAAATCTTCTAAAATATATCCACCAACATGAATATGATATTGCAAAAATGAATAAGTAAAATAAAATGCTATACTACTCAGATTTCATTACAGTGACCACTACATAGTTTCAAAAGACTATATAGTTTTTAAATAGTATAGTTTAGGAGGCTAAAAAGCTTTATTTCAGTGAAATGCATGTATGTCTTCCAGTTTATACACCCAGAACTATTTTTAATCTTAGAATGATACCTTCTACATAACACTTGAGAAAAAAATGAAATTATAAAACATAGATCTAATCTCAACAAATCAAAGACAGGGTCTGAGAAGGAATTTGTGGTGATTTACAAAGTTGGGAACTGGGCAATCTCCAACTTAAACTGTGGCTCAATTAAAGTTTATTTCCCCTCTATATAATATTTAGGATTAAACAGAGGAGAAATCATGGTATGACTTTTACCAGACTTGATGCCATTATACTGTTTGGGAGAAGAAATTAAAATTAATTAAAATATTCATGAAAACTTCCAGACCTCTGAAATTCAAAATATCCTTTTCCAACATTTAACTTCATAAGCAGACAGTGCTTGTCCCAAAGTTCTTGTCTGTGTGCCAAGAGAACAAAGGTCATAGATGTAACAGCAGAGAGAATACTGAAACAAGATAAAGATGGATAGTACAGTGTGCTGAACACAGAGTCTCATAAACTGGGATATTCTTGCTTTCAATTTTGAGGAAACATACCCTAATTAAATCCCAACACATTACTGATCATTTAAGTGGAAGAAACACATTTTATAGGGCCTGTCTTAGCTCTGGTTTCCCCCAAAAAAGCAGATCTACCACAAAGGTTTATGTGTGAGCAATTTATTTGGGAATGTGATCACAAGTAACAAGAGTGAGGGAAAGGGGGAATGAAACAGGGAAGAAAAGAAAGAGAGACGATACAAGTATATAGTTGTTCACTACTATGGAAAACAACTCCACCCCTCAATGGTCATCTGAGAAGATGAAGAAGTGTGCCTAGGAGCCACCTGTCCAGTGGCAGGGGTGGGGGAAAGGATGCATTTATCTATCTGCTTCTACCCCTCCTACTTCTAGGTTGTGCACGCATGAGTACAAAGGAGTTCCCATAGGTCTCCAATGATGTGGTATCAGAGAAGATCTGCACCAGGAAGTTAGAGACACTCAGTTCAGGTCACAGGCTCTGAGATATCCTGGCAAGGTGCTATTAGGTTCACCTGCATGAAGACGTTAAAAGCCTACAAACGGATTGCTACAGCAGTGGTTGGAATGGAAAGTATGGCCAGAGGATTTAAAATGATGCATGAAAGGCATTCATATTAATCATCTTCCATAGAGGAAATACATGACTTTCCCATAAGAGAATTACTTTTTCAATCTGTCAAGTCAGAAAGAGTGTTATGTTTGGAGAGTTCTGTAACTGAGGAGGTTGTCTGGGGGTCGGGGGTGCATGTTAAGACATAATCCTTAGCTCTTGGAATTTTAGCATTACCATTTTGGGAGAACATCAGTAAAATAAATTTAGTTCCCTAGTCTTTAACTCAATAAAAGAAAACTTTAAGCAACTTTATTAAACCAACCTCCAGCCTGAGTAGGTCCCACATGTTAATTTATTAAATGGCATTGCATTTTCATTGAAACTCTCTTTTGTGCTCTTAATTTAAATCAACATACTTGATATTGAACAGTCTATGTCAATTTCATTTCTGAGTCACCCAGCAGCTTGAGCAAAGTAATAACCAACCCCTACCAAGAGGAAAAGTTAAATAAATAAAAAGAAAGAAAAACAAAACCAAATAGTAATCCCAAATTCCTGTTTCATAATTAATATAAAAAATGTTAATCTGCTCTCAAGTGTAAATAACACCAACAGCTTATGAAATCAGTTCAGCTCTCCAAGAAAAATAATAGTGATCCTATTTATTATGTTTCATGATATCTTCTAAAAATCTAAAGGAATCCTAACTAAACATTTCTCCTCTCTCTCTCCCTCTCAGTAAAAAGACAAAGACTGTTTCAATGGAAAGAATGCATATATTCATATTAGCTTAAAAAGCAAATTGAATTCAGTAAAATAATAGTTACTATCATTATTACTGGTAATTGATAGCATTTACTGGCATACTTCTCATGAAAATTCAGCAAATATTATGTATTTCCAATCCAAAAATATGGCCACAAATCCTTTAACTCTTCTCTCACGTACAGAGAAGGTTTATTTTCCCTCCCCTGGAATTTGTGCTGCCTTGTGTCTACTTTAACCAATAGAGAACAGTGGAAGTAGCATATGCCAGATCCAGGCCTACCATTTAAAAGGACTGTCAGTTTCTGCCTTGAGTATGAGAGCCCTGAGCCTCCACATGACAATGAGCCACCACGTGAGATGTTCAACTGCCTTGCTGGAAAGACTACAGGGAAAAGTCCTGAAACTATATGAAGAAAGAGAGGAGTTTAGTTGTCCCCACCAAGATGCCAGGCATGAATGAAGCCATCTTGTATACTACAGATGAAACTAGTCTCCAGTTAAGTATCACTAGGTAGCCCTCATCAATCTAGATGGTGCAAAAGAATGCCCAGCAGAGACTGCTTGAATTCTTGACCCACAGAGTCATGAGAGATAATAAAAATGGTCAGCCAGTAACTGTTGGGATAGTTTGTCATTCAGCAATAGACAGCCAGAACAACCATACAGCCCTTTTCTTCCCATATCTGACTGAACTACAGACCAGCTACTTCAGCATAACATGGCAGAGGGAGTTGTTCCCATTGTTACTGCTGCTATTTTTAATGTGTATGATTTGCCTCCATTCTTCAGATATTCTTATTCAATGGGTCTAGAACAGAGTCTAGAAATACAAGCACATCTTAGTCTAACACGAAAAGGCTTTCTTTGAAGAAATCCCCTCTAAAACAAATATGACAGTTATCTATTCTCTGCTTGAACATTCACTTGATAGGGATATAGCTACCTCACAAAGTAAACCCAGTCTTAATTATGGAAATGTTTTTGCTGAGGGCAGAAGAAAGTGATTCATAGGTTAAATGTCTCTGGAAAACTCCATGGCAGGAGTTCATGAGCCACTTAGGCTCTTCTATTAATCGATTCAACTGTGTCACTTGCTTCTTTTGGTGCAGCTTTGAACTGAGACTTTTGATGAAAAATCATAAAGAATCCATTTGTCTCAGTTCATCTATCTTTGGGCAGAACACTTAAAGCCAAACCTTGTCATAGCCAACTGACCAGCCTAGAATCTGTTGTCCCTAAGGACCCACCCTGGTCCAATCAGCTGTGGCCATGCAATTAGGTCATGTGCTCCAGAACATGACTATTTATGGTGGTAGAGTATAGGGTGAGACAATCTCCAAGAAGGAAATATAAAGAAACCAGCACTGTGAAGTACAGCTAATATATTTTCTTTTCACATACAAGTTTTTCGTATTTGAAAAGTTCTATTAATCACCCATACTTCATCATCTGCTCATCTCTGGTTGTAATCATCAGGGTCCAGTCAGAAGATAAAAACTACACAAGGTATTTTAATAGAATTTAATTAAAAGAATGGTTACCCAGGCATTAGAAAACTGAAAAGGCAAAAGGGAACATTATGGTCTTTGCTGGTACTGATGCCTCAGGAGCTTGAAAGAGAGAACTTATGAGACTAGGACACACACCTCTGACAAGGAGGTGCTCTGAGTATTGCTAAACTAGTGCAGCAACAGAACTAAAACAAGCAGTGATCAATAAATCTCAATAGAACTATTACTTCATTTGTTCAGGCCACTATATTCCTATCACAGATATGGTGACAACCATGCCACTGTAAATTCCTGTTCAGTGAACAATAGGATCTGATTTTTTCATATGAATTGCTACTGACTAGGTTTTATCCAACATTGCTTAGATAGTTGACTCTTTAAGCTCAGGTGTTACATTACAGTTTATCTGCAAAAATGTTCATGCTTAGCCTCGATCATTTTACTGAGGTCTTTTTTGTTTTCATCTCTATCATCCAAAATACTTACTGCTCCCCCAGCTTAATTTAGAGCAGCATCTCAAGTGACCCTTTACAGAAAACCACTTTTCCATATCTAATCTCAAAAATTCTTTACCCTAATAACCTAAGAGAAACTCAAATTCTATCCAGTCAAATGATTCTAAATAACACTACCATCTTGGATAATTAACAAAATTTGTCACTGAGAATAATTTCCTACTAGATAAAGTATTAAAGTGGAACTATTTTTGTTATTGAAGTGACTATGTATTCTTGATTGGTTCTTTGGTTTTAACTGTTCAAAAACTGAGTGCCTATCTGTACTAGACAAGTGATTTGAGTCTCAGTTTATTAATCTGTAAAAAAAAAAAAACACTTCTCACAATTTAGTTATAGAAATATGGCTGAAATATAAGTTTCTAGCAGATATAGAATTTCCTGTTTTGGTTACTTAATACTATGATCATATATTAAGTAATAGCCATTGTAGAAACAAAAATGGCTATGATGTGATTCTTGTCCCCAAAGAATGCAGTCTCATGTAAAATGAAATACTATATTAAGACTGTCCCCTTCTGAGTCATGTTCTCACAAACTCCTCAGAAGTCCTCAATTTTGACATTTTAATTAATACTACCTGTAAAACAGCACTAATCACCTTCCATCACTGGAACAACCATAACAATTTACCTTCCCAGTCATTTTTGGGGTGAGACTGACCAACACTGCTGTCTGATCCACACATCTATGAAATCATTGATGTGACCCTCGGAGATGTCTGTCCAAGACAGACATCTGTCCAAGATCGCAAAATGATCACCACAATACACACCCCCAACCACAGGTCCAGGAAGGAGACCAGGTACCTGAAGCCAATTCAGAAAACAACCGTTTTAATGGGTTGTTATGTGAAGCCTAAGGAGGATGTGACTCACTGAAACATCATCGTGGGCCTGGTGGGCATTCACTGCTTTCTCACGAAGACGGGAACCATCACCTCCTTGGAGCACGTCCACAACATGAAGGTGATGAAATTCCGCATGAGCTGGGTCGGGTTGTCAGGATTGTCCTAGAGGCCAACAACCTGGCCTACCTGCGCAACCAAGCTGGTGGAGATAGGGCTGAAGCACCGGCCAAGTCACACCCCACAGCACCCTGCATCCTCGAGGAGTGGGGACCACGCCCACATTCCATCAAGAAATCCAACAGTGGTCTTGCAAGGTGAGACCATCAGGAAGGAGGCAAACATGCTCTACCTGTCCAAGTTCCCTAACAAGCACAATCGGCTGTACCTGAGGGCGCAGCGCTTCCCAGATGGCCGGGTGGTGGACACTGGCAAGGGTGAGGTGTCTGCCCGCCAGGGCCTCGAGCAGCGGGCCCGCCCCCTGGCCAAGATAAGTACGAGGAGGACATGGCCGAGGCCCGCAAGATGTGGTGCTTTGGGCCCGCCAGCACCGACCCCATCATCCCAAGTCACCAAGGGCGTGCAGTACCTTAACAAGATCAAGGACAGCGAGGTGGCTGGCTTGCAGTGCACCACCAAAGAGGGGGCACCGCGCGAGGGGACTGCGGGCTGCGTTCGCTTCGACGTTCAGATGTGACGCTGCGCGCGGACACCATGCAGAGCGTCACCACTCCTGGCACTGCCTCCATGCCGCTGCTGACCGCCCGCCCCTCTCCCAGAGCCCGGCTCCTAGATCCAGGGCCCGCAACAAGAGGTTGGCGGCATCTACAGAGCCCTGAACAGGAAGCGGGCCACGTCTTAGAAGACTCCCAAGTGGCCATATGTTCGTCATGAAGACACATCAACGAGTCTTTGGCTTCACCGCCAACCCGAGAGCCACGCGGGGAGCTAGGCCTTCCCCCGCCCAGTGCGTGTCTGACCACTGGCAGGCCCTGCCTGCAGACCCCTTCTACAGCCGCAGCCGCGTCTTGGTGGCAATGCGCAAACGCAAAGGTCTGAAGGCCAGCATCCCAGCCCAGGACAACTTCCAGGTCAGAAAGCAAGCGGCCTTCCGCAGCACCGGCGTCCAGCCGGTGACTGACCACAGCCCCGAGCCCCCGTGTTCCCCTCCCGACACCTCGTGTGACTGTGCAGACGCTGTGATGCTCCGCCTGACAGGTTTCTCCAGGCCACTCTGTGCCATCGTTCAGCGTAAACACTTGATGCCGTTTCTTTTGATATTTATTTCAAAACTACAGATACAACAGAAATGCCCTTGCAGCACAGACTTATTTGGCCTGGGGGGAAGAGGAAGTGGGGATGAGACACCCAACACTTTTTTCCATATCTTCAGAGGGAAACTCAAATGTCCCCTCAAATTTTAGAATAACCACATTACAAGGTTTAAAAAAGAGAGTCCCATAGAAATAGGATATAACCTATAGGACACAATGTAGTTTTCCTCATTCTTGTTTGATTTAATGTATTCTTTAGCATGATTATAAATATATCTCTTATCTTTAAGATTATAAGCTTTCTTTTGCTCTCTTCAACAATTTTAGAAACTAATAAGGTATCATCTTCCTAAAAGCTATTTTGGTATCTACTCTTATTTTTTAAAATTCTCCCACTTTGTGGTTTTTAATGATTCAGGTAATTCTTGTGAGCTCATCCTCTAAAACCTTTAAATAAAATGTAAATAATAACTGTGGTTAAAAACAAAAAAAGGGACAAATAGCTAACTACAGAGTTAACTTGAATATGCCAGACTCACAGCTGTTCTTGGCCTCACTAGGGCCTTACTAGCAAAATGTGAGCTCGTAAGTCACGAACCTTAAGCGTAGGAAATACCTAAGGAAACCCGCAGATGACCAGGGAATTTTTTAAATGTGTGCTAAATACTTCTTTACTGCTTGGTTTTGGGGAGGAGTTAGACAAAACAGAATAATAAAAGTAGTCATGGGTAGTACTTTAGCATTTACTTTTTGCCCTATTAACTTAATCTTTTAGTCATCATCAAAATGAAGTGGGAATTTAAAATAGTACAGCCACTTTGGAACACAGTTTGGCACTTTCTCAAAATGTTAAATGGAGTTACCATATCAGTGCAAAATTTCCATAGGAAGCAATTCCACTCCTAGGATTCTACTCAAGAGAAATGAAAACATATGTCCACATAAAAACTGGTACACAAATGTTCACAGAATTATTCATAATAGTTATAAAGTGGAAACAATACAAATGTCCATCAACCGATGAATGTATAAACAAAATGTAGTTTATCTGTACAGTGGAATATTATTTGGCTATAAAAAGGAATGAAGTATTGGTGATGTTACAACAAAGATGAGCCTTGAAAACATTAGGCTAAGTAAAAGAAACCAGTCACAAAAGACCACAAGTTCTATGATTCCATTTATATGAAATTTACATAATAGGCAAATCTGTGTTGAAAGATAGCAGATTAGTGTTTACCTATGGTTGGGGGTGAGGAGAGGAAAGATGGGGGTGATGAGTAGCGACTGCTAATAGCTAGGTGTTTCTTCGGGGTAATGAAAATGTCCTAAAATTAGATTAGAGTCATCCTTGCCCAGTACTATAGATATACTAAAAACCATTCACTTGTGTACTTTAAATGGGTGAACTTTGGGGTATGTATGTAAAATATACATAGGTAAAACTGTTTAAAAAGAAGAAACCTTGTTGCTAACTAAGGTGCCATTCTCATTTACAAATTAGTAAAATGGAGACAAGATAATTATCCAAATTTCAAATTCTAGAATTTGCTAAAACAGACCTCAACCTCTGTGTTCAAGTCTAATGCTACTTCCACTGTATGAGCAGTTCCCTCATAAAGTGGGAACTAAAGCTTATTTACAGAGACTACTTGGATATTGGAAGGGTTTTCAAAACATTACCTGTGAGGAAAAATTAAATGAGTTAAAGATGGTAGAAAGACAATTACAGTAATATTAAGTGATTTGTAGTGATGTTCTGTGGAAGAAAAAGTAGAATTATTTTCGTTTTATTGCCAAAGACAGAAGTAGAGTCAAATAGCATAAAGCTTGGGACTGGTCAGGGGAGTTAGGTTAATACCATAGGGTTTAAAACTTGAACTTTAGAGTAAGAAAAATCCAGTTTGAAATACAGCCCCACATAATGCTGAGAAACATACATATCTTTAAGCCTCAGTGGATTTGTCTGATATAATACAATTCTTTTACATGAACTTTAAATAAGTAGAGATGTTCCTTGGGTGGTCCTTCAGCAAACATCCAGTAGGTATGAAGAGTGCTTAGTGATGTGTACCAGATTTGCCCTCCCAGGACTCTAAATAAAGCATCTAGATTGGAGATTCTGCTAATCCCAAATATTAAAGGTCATTTTTTTCTGCACTAATATGCTCAGAGAGCACACAGGTGACCTTAACCAAAACAATGACATGATGGTTAGCCCTTACAGAGATCTATAAAGCCCCCTCAATTTAAAAAAAAAGTGATCAAAGAGGCATAGGGTCAAAACAGTGAAAACTGTCTTACTGTTAAATTTCATTTGATAAAGCTTCATTAGAAAAGAGCCACATACATCAAGTCTAGGAAATACCAAGAAGCCCACAGAACTTAGAGATTCCTTAAAATACATGTTATTTATTTTACTACTTGGTTTCTGGAAGGAGTTAGACAAAAGAAAATAATCATGAGGGAAAGAAGAGAGCTAACTTTGACTACTCATGAAGATGACCTCACCTTCTATTTTACAAATAGAAATGAATCACCTTAAATTCCTATTACAGACACAAACAACCTATCCTCATGCACTCCATTCTTGCCTCCCATATATATGAATCGGACTTCCTCCTCTTGTTGAAAATTAATCCTTTTATGTTCTGGTTCCAAATAATTTTCATCTCAAAGGAATTCTTTAATTATTTCCCCATTTATTTTATCTCTGTCTTCTTCTGGTGACTCTTCCCCCATTGTATACAAAAATTCTCGAGTCTAACTGCCTAAGGGGGAAAAAATCCTCTTCATTTACTACGTCTCTTCTTAGCTGAGCTACTTAACAATAATCTTTACTTGTCGTCACTTCCCTTCATTTCATTCTTTATAACTTTGGAATATATTCGTTAAGATCATAAATAAATTACTAATTGTAATTAACAAACCTCTTTCTTGACATTTATTTCTTCCCTAGATTCTGTAATATCTGGTTCCTCTCCTACTTCTTGTATATTTCTTATATCTTCTTTTCCAGTTTTTCTTTCTCCACCAGCCCATGAGAAGGTGATGACTGCCCCAAATTTCATCCCCACCCACCAGACTGCCTCTGTTCTGCCCTTCAAATCTGCTCCTTATCTCTACTGATAGCACTGTCATCCACCCAAATGTCCAAAACTTCAACTTGAGCATCACCCTGGACCCCTCTAGTTCTCCTTTCCAGACAAATGATCCTACAGCACCATCAAGTCACTCTCTTAAATGTATCATCTCAAATGTGTTCCTTCTTTTCCATTTCCGTAGCCACAGTCTTAAGGATCTGATCAAGTTCTCATATTACCAATTACAAAAACCTAGCCTCGCATCTTACCTTCCTCTACCTAGCATTCTAATCTATCCTCTACATTGAGTAGGATAATATTTCTAAAATATAAATCTAATCACATTAGTTTTCTTTTTTAAAATCCTTTCATGGTTTCCAACACCAACATGATTAAGTCTAAATACTAAGTGTATCACCCAGGGCTCTTTGTGACCTTACCCTTTACCTTACACTCCACTCCTAATTACATACATGGCCCAACCAATAGTTTGCTGAGTGGGGCATACTTTCTCAAGCCTTCCTACCTTTTCAAATGCTGTTTCTGCTGCCTGAGGTGTTATGACTTCCTTTATATGTCTAGTGAAATACTACATCTTCCTCAAGACCTTGTTCAAGTCTCAAGTTGCAAGAGACAAAAAATACATACATGTAAGTCTCATTTCTCCCATGAAAACTTCTTGGCGGCTCATGACGGAATTCTGTATTCCCTCCTCTTAAACGTATTTCTATTTTATACTTATTGTAGAGTAGGATAATATTTAACTGTTTGTAACTCATGTAATAATAGCAGTAATGTCCATAGTAACTGACAAAAATACCCATAATTTTTTGAGATGTATGTGCCTGGCACCACTCTAAGCACCTTACAGGTATTAGCTCATTTAATACTCACATAAGTCTTAAGGTAACATTTATCACTACCATTTTACAGATGAGATCATTAAGACATAGAAAGTGAAATAATTTGTCTAACATCTAACAAGTTGTAAGGAAAAAATTCAAACTAAGGCAGAGTGGTGATAAAATCCATGCTCTTAACTACCATTTCAAGCCTAAAGCCTGTGAACTCTGGAAAGGCAGGGTCCGTGTCCTACTCATCAAGGCCTAGCATATTTCCTGCCACATAGTTAATGCCCTATTACTGTATGTTGAATTAAAGGCCAAGCCCAAGGGAAGTTATACTAAATTCCAAATACATTTTCAAATAAAATTGATTTATGTATGTCTCCAATGAAATTAAGGAAAAGATGTTCTATATAAATAATTTTAAGAACTTGTAGAAATATTTTTTAAATAATTTACAGCTGCAAGAGACAAAAATACATGCATGTAGGTGTTAGTCACTGCACATCAACACAGTAAAAATGTATCACAAGACAGATGGCAATTCCAAAAAGTCACAGAATTATTGATCAGATAGGCACTGAAACAGAAACTCTGTTACTCCATTGGCCTTCAAGGACATGAAATAGGAGTTTGTGCCATGAAGCATTTCTGCAAATACACTATGAAATATGGTGTTCCTCTAAGTAGCAAGATGCTTCAATCCAGAATCATCATCTTAAATCACCCCAGGGTCTTTCCTTCCCACTTTTATTTCCCATCTTATAGGCATTAAAATTTCAGAAATGAGAAACTGCTTCACTGGACACAATATGAAAGGGGTGTTGCTCCTTATAGGAAGGAGCAAATAATGTTAAAGAAAATAGTGTTATGCCTTCAAAGACCAGCCGGTGAGAAGTAAAGCAATTGCCAGCCCAGGAAATGCTTTATTTGAAACATAAAATTGTATAAAGTTCTGTTTCATTTGCAGAAACTATATCAGAGAAAACAATTCATCAATTGCATAAATTGCAACTTGTAAAATTTCAGCTCACTTTGGTAGAGGTGGGGAGGCATATTTGGATTCAAAGTCCGGGCAACACTGGTTTTCCACTGCAAAAGTCTCTAGAAGGCAGCCATGGTTTTAAAAAATGCATGTACACATAGAAAGATGATAAGCCCACCCTCTGTCTCTCTTTCTCTCTCTTACTCAGAACTTGATAGTGGAGAGGGCACAGGCAATAAAGACATGGATTCTCATCCGCCTCTATCATTTAAACATGGTAAGTTTAAATGATCTGTCTTTCTCTCTTTTAGGGTTGTTTTTTTTTTTTTCCCAATTTTACCATGAAAGTACTTTCCTTACAGAATTATTGTGAAAATTAGAGATGCTTACAAAGTTTCTATCCTCATACTTAATGAATCTTATGTACTTAAACATTGGTGTTATTATTCTTAATAAAGAATATTCAGTATTAATGTTTACTTGCGTGAAGAGCCTAAAACAACTCCCCTGAAAGAAAGGTAACTAAAAACTGAAATCATGTATGACAGAATAAAAGAAAGGAGAAGGGCAGACATAAAAATGGGGGCAGAGGTGGAGGAAGAATGCCTGACAGTGTTAATAGCAGCACGTAGCAAAGGTGTAATGTAGGAAAGCTGGCCTTATAGCCCATCCCAGGCCTTTTTAGATAGACCTGTTTCTTCCTAACCTGCTTAGAGCCCTTAGTCCTTTTCTTCTATCCCTTATCACACTGGATTCACACAGAGATGTAAATAATTGATAAAGGATCTACCTGCCCTGTGGTCTTTGCATTTTATTGTGGATCAGAGCTTTGGATCCCTGTGCTAACAGTCTAAAGATCCTTTGTGTTGGCAGAATAAAATCAGACAAGCATCAGGCAGCAAAGAGTACATTATGATAATATTATGATAACATTATAAAAACACTGCTGAGCTCACTCTAACCTGCAAAACTGTCACCTACCACTCTAGGAACATAAAAAGTTTATCAGGTGTTCCTAAGGAAACAATGCCTTAAGCTCCATGACCCACTGAAGACATTACACACAGGGATTTGAGTACTAGACACAGCCCTACAACGTTTTTTGAAAAATTAAATAATAAAATAGCCAGTAAGTAACCCACACAAGAAACAGGTCAATTTTCCAACAGAGATTATGTGGGAAAAAAAGAGAAAGAAAATCTAGACATGCAAGTAAAAGATGAAAGGAATTACAAAGAATAAAAGCCAAGAAGTACAGTGAGGTTAAAAGTTATGCTGCCAATAAGTTAATAATCATGAATAATCGAAAATGCCCTGGCTAATGCCTTAGAAAGGTACCATATCAGAGAGAAACAAGCCATCTCTCAAGAAGTCTTACAAAATCAGTTTTTTCCTCCAGCATTGGAACCAATCAATATTTATTTGAGTGAGCTTGAATTTGGGATCATATAATATAAAAAACATATATCTTCAAAACACTAGGAGCAAACTCAGTGTGGGGAGATGCTCCCAAGATGAGTCAGATAGAAGTACTCCTGGAATGGAAAGGCATGTGTAATCAGCTATGCAATTTCAACTTTTTAAACTCATATTCATTCCCTTTCTCTCTCACTCCCTATTGTGTATTTATAGTTGAATTTATTTAAGTTAAAAATTCCCATGATAGGAACCCATTACATCTAAGATAAAAACCGGAAAGAGAAGAGGAATCAGACAGTCTACAATTTACCAAATCCTCCAAGAAATACCAGAACACTTTGCGTTTGTATCTGTGTTAATAGGACTTATTTGAGCCTCTCTTACATTATTATTAAAGTTTTTACTCATTTACATATGCACTAGATTATAGATTTTAGGAAAGGCACTGAGAATGATCACTTATTGAGGGAGTCCTATTAGGTGCAGACACTCTGGTTACTCATTTAACAACAGTATAAGGCAGGTATTCTCCTTTTACAGATAAGGAAACTCCCTCAGAGTGAGAGCTAACATCCCAGGTTAGAGATTACAAGGAGCAGAGCAACAAAGGCAATCCCTATCAGTCAGACTCCCAAGTACACACTCTTCCAAACCCGAGTCACTAAGGAAATGAGCCCCCAAACCATGCTCAGAGCAGACACATAATTGAGCATACCATTCTTTCCCTTCATCACAGATGTGGTCTTAAGAAAATCTCCAAGCAACGTCTAATGGTGTAACTAAAAAGGCACAAAAAAATGAAACCTGTGGGTCACGCTGACTACCATGCTGCGACAATACCATTCATTTTGGGGTCTCATCATGCCTAAGGATGCTACAAACATTTGTTGAAAGAATGAATAAAGTACTAATACTGAAAGAGAGAAAAACAAGTTTGGGAATAAAAATGGAATAGAAAACTAACAATGCATTATGAAGAGAAAGGATCTCCTTTGTTCAGTTCATGCACATTGGGATTTGCATGAAATGAATAAGCTGAATAGACCAGCAAACTGAATTTTAGCACTGGTTTGGCTATTCACAACAGAAACACAATGAATACTTCAAACTAACAGCTCACCACGTTTACTTGGAAGATGGCTCCTCTTAGATCACCTCACTTTCATGCTAAAAAATGGAAAGGTCAGAGTATTTCTGAAAACATTTTCCTCTATGGAGACAACATTTCTTAAAAATGACAGCCCAGAAAGGCTGCATAGCATCCCAAAAGTCTGGTAGCACCTAGAAGTCTCTTTTCGGCAATAGGTTGTTATAATTTGCTTGTGAACTATCTCTATAAATTGCTTACTGAGTCAGGATAAACCTTTCTGAAAACAATACAATACAATCTAACAATTTAGATTGATGCTAAATGTCCTGGAGGTTGGCAGGAGGCAGGTGGATTGAGGTAAAGGATTAAAAAAGGTTGGGTATAATTTTTGTGCATTAACTAAAGTGAAATAGTGATAATTACCTTTGCAACGAGTATCTACCTTGTAGCTGATGTGGTATGTATTAACACTGATGAGTTTCAGGGTCAACGTGAGTTAAGTGTTATGTCCAGAAAAATGGAGTATACAGTAAAATTTCTTTTTTCTTTCATTCAACAGTCTGTTTGAAAGAATCACCCCCACCAAAATGCATACTTCAATCTTTTGCCTTAGACAGGTTATAATCAATTATAGCCATTAGCAGCTGTCACAATAATCAAAAAAGCTTAATACATACTCTAAAGAGCCAACTTTTCTCCAGGCCCTGGGAAGGTATGGAGGAAACACAAAATGCATGCATGATGCAGGGAATTTAGTGGTTTTGAAGATGTAGTGAACATACTGCCGAATGCAATGAAAGAAAATATCAGGGTATGGAGTAGAGGAACAGGAAACTGGTATGGTGTGCTGACCCCTTCCCCTGTTTGCACCCATCTTCTTCCCTATCCACTCACCAAGTGCAATTAGCTGCAACAGCACCTGTATCACCATTGTGCTTTTTTGCTAATGTGTCTTTCTTCCTTTATTGTAAACACTTGAAAGACAGGAGCTCAGTCATCATTTTATTCCCAAGAGAGTCACTGGTTCATAGTATCTTCTCAGGAGGTGTCAGTGGAATGTTCTTTGTGGAATGACTGCAGCACCATCAAGGTCCCTAAGCTACCCGTGAATGGAAAGGGCTTAATTAAAAGCCTCAAGTATTCTCTGTCCCTGGGTTTTTATACTGCACCAGATCCCTAGGTCCTACCTTATTCCAACCTAGCATAATCTCCCGAAAACTCATTTCTGCTTTAGAACCTCATGAGAGGAAGAGCACAGCAACAGTGAAGTGCAAGTTCCTCTAGTGTCCTGGATTAGGGGCACTGGGGTGGGGGGCAATCTTAGAGCTGCCTCAGGAGTTGCCTCTCCTCTATGACCTACTCTATCAGGACTTGACTTCCATACCCTCCAGTGTCAGACTGCTGTGACAGAAACCAGAGACAAGTCACTAAAGTCCTCTGTCTCTACCCAGGTGTCGAATAACACCTTCTATTCTGCTATTCATTTCTTTCTATATGCCCATCCTACATACACAGAGAGCACAAAATCCAAACATCTCATAAATTACTGTCCTATCCCATCACTGCAGAGCATTTTAACGTTGAAAGGAACAACATAGCCTGACTCTTCTTCATTGAAAAAAAAAAATATTCTGTCATTAAATTTCCTTAAAACCCAAATCATTCTATTTCCAGGAACCTATTCCCACTCATGAATATTCTATATTTATTACATCACAAATATTATATTTATATTTCAATATAGAATAGCTTGTTTCTTTTGGGGGTGAAAGGGAAATACTTCTGTCTTTATGGTTTTATTGTTTTTCTACCAAATGATTAGAAAGCAAAAGTAGGAGCTTTATAGATGTCAGAGGCAATTCTGTTCTGTCGTTTTTTTATGCACATGCTGACTCAATGTCATAGAATAACTGTGTTGCTTTCTGCTTTCCCTGACAGTCCAAAGAAAGAGTAATGCATACAAATCATTTTACTGTTTAAAAGTTTTGAATAAAACATGCTAACCTTGTCATACTAAGTGACAGACAGAAATGTCACCATTGTTTGCCAGGGACAAATAATCCATATACTTCATGTATAATTCATCTGATCTTTAAGAATGTTTAACAATATTGAATTTAGATAAATTTCAATGTTATGATGCATCAAACTTCCTTTATCAATTTACACATGTGCCTCATCAATTTAAGTCTTCATTTATATTACTCTATTTTTGTATTAACTATGACAGATCAAGAGGCTATTCTTATTTCTAGGAAAAATTTATAGGTGCATTGTCCATATTATAGCTGCCTCTCCACATCCCTCGCTCCATCAGGTCTTAACTTGGAAACCTCAAATAATCCAAGGGTCGTAAATCTGCCACAGAAGCCCCAGTTGCAAATACAGGTTTCTACAAGTCTTTTGACATAGTGCATTTGGTCTCCAAACAGAGATTGAACACCTCAGAGAGGTAAGATTTCAATCCTTTCTAAAATAAGATGTTAATGGCTTCCAAAGTCTTTCTGTCAATCAAAGCTAACCAAGGGCAGGTCTAAAAAATGAGTTGGCTTGGGGGTAACAAAGATGGACAAGAATATTTTGAACAGGCTTCAAAGTGAGCTGGAATTCCCTATGCTGTGGATCAAGAGAAATGATGTTGGCCATCTACAGCTAAGCACGATCTCGTGCGCAACTGCCAGCGCAGATAAACTTGTGGTTTCCCTGAGTCTGAAAGGACTTCTGCTGTCACCATGTAAAAACAGTGCCTCGAAGAGGAAAAGAAACCACTTGGTTGACAATGCCCTCCATATGGTTAGAAAATAACATACTACAGAGTCATTTAAGAAATGATTCACTGATCTTAGGAATGAATTGAGAAACTAACATAAACTAAATTGAAATCTCTGGAAGCATCTTCTGGAAAAGCCTATTTCCTGTTCTAGAAAGAGTTACTAATCGTTTTACAATAGTACAACTTAATTCTGCCAAGGATCATCCTGTTGGCCCCTTTCTACCCTATCAGAATTTTTTCCTCCTCTGTGTGCCTCAAAGTTCTTTCTGCCCTCGAAGGTCATTTTACTTCTATTAAGAACATTTGATAAAATAATAAAAGTTGTCATGAGTCAGAGGTTAAAGAGCTTTGTTGTTATTGTTTTCAGAAGGAGGTAGGAGGCAGGGAGCTGGCATACCCATACATGTTACATCACATAAATGAACAATTCACACAGTCTTTTGGGGGTCTTATCTACATACTTATGCATATACCAGGTCACCTTCTCTGAATTACACCTAGGTGTGCACAGGGGCACATACAAAGATTAAGTTATATATATTCTTTTCTTGGTACATTGAACAAGGCAAACTGTTTTCCACTAGTTGAGCTATCACCTTTGTGGCCCATTCACAGAGTAAAAGAAAATTATATGAGAAATTCATTTAAATCTTCAAAGGGGGAAAAGTCAGTAATATAAACAGAGCTGGGTAAATAAACCTATGGGAAATTATTTAAATTTATACATTGGACTTAAGAAAGCTTCCTTCTGGGGCTTCCCTGGTGGCGCAGTGGTTAAGAATCCGCCTGCCAATGCAGGGGACGGGGGTTCGAACCCTGGTCCGGGAAGATCCTACATGCCGCAGAGCAACTAAGCCCGTGCACCGCAACTACTGAGCCTGCGCTCTAGAGCCCGCGAGCCACAACTACTGAGCCCATGTGCCACAGCTACTGAGCCCATGTGCCACAGCTACTGAAGCCTGCACACCTAGAGCCCATGCTTCACAACAAGAGAAGCCACCACAATGAGAAGCTCGTGCACCGCAACGAAGAGTAGCCCCCGCTCGCCGCAACCAGAGAAAGCCCACGTGCAGTAACGAAGACCCAACACAGCCAAAAATAAATAAATAAATTAAATAAATTTATAAAAAAGAAAAGAAAGCTTCCTTCTGAGAAATGCTAAATGCATTAAGGGACCCTGAAGAACTCCTCTTTCAAAAACTATTTGGAATAGGGTTGGTTTGTTTTTTTTAACTGCTCAAATTACTTCCGAATTTTTGCATAGCATCTTTTTTCTGAGTTGAGTGTCTCTAGTTTTCATTGGATCTTCCAAAGGGTCATGACACTCACAAAAAATATTTAAGAACCACTGTTTGGCAGCTTGGGGGCTCTTATTTCTCTAGAAGGGTTTGAATTACCTCTGCCTGGAGGTAGGAAATTACATCAGCTGTAACACAGAAACTCAAGCTTTCCTGGTCTACAAGAGTTAACACTGGTCCTTAACTAAGTAATTTACACCAGATATTACTAACAAATTTTCACATGTCAGTCACAGTGTACCTATGTCCATAGATTTCCATGATTTTACAACAGTTCTAATTTCACTGTGGAATATTTACCAGATGGAAAGGGGCCATTTTATGGGCTTTTGGCAGGTAAAGTTGGATCTGCTAAATGAAAATCCCATGTTTGAGGAGCCCATGGAACTGTCAATAACTGACTTTTGAACACAGAGAATTTTAAACTTGCTTTTATTTGTAACAAGACAAGCGATTCCTTTGAAGAGATTTGTGTTAACTCTTAAATTTTTTTTTTAATCTGGACCTTTAACTGGCATCAATTTGGAGAAAAGATTTGTTAAATGAGTTCCAGCAGTAATTCTCATCATTAAAACCACCATTATGATCATTACTTTTTTTATACTATTAAGCAAATATTTAAAGGACGGAAACTATAATTCATTGAGTGATACCTTGGAAAGCTAAATTTTCCAGAGTACTTTAGAGAAGTGGCAAATGGAATGCACTGATTTTATGTGTGTCTGTGTGTGTGTGTGTGTGTGTGTGTGTGTGTATATATATATCTATCTCCTATATGTGTAATGAGTAATTGCTAAAGTTATTTATCCCTACTTAATAGAGCTATTATTTCTTCTCACTAACCACAATTTCCTTTCCTTTCTCCAGGTTTCCGTGTCTTTCACAAATCCTTCTGTTATTTTAAACCTCTCTTTTCCTCTACTGTCACTTTATTTTGGAGATTCAGTAAAATCTTTAGCATTTCTTTAGGACAGATTTAGGATTAAGATTGGTGTATTGGCCTTAAGGAATCTTCCCCCACTATTTTCTACTTATACACTTCTTTGTATTTTTTTCCCACTTAGAACCGGCTGGTAGAAAAAAAGAGTGGGAAAAAAAAAAAGATATAAACCCCTAAATGGAAAAAAAAAATTTTTTTAACCAGGCCAATGCCAACAGTCCAGCAACAAGTTGGATGGCTTTGAGTATGGGTTTTGGGTATGTACGTACTGTGTGTAATCAACAAGGCAGTGTGGAGAAAAATGTATTGCAGTTATGATTCTGATAAATATAAACAAGTTTAATACTTTTATGACAAAGAGCCAGGAGGATAACAGAGGTTTCAGAGCATTCTGTTTGTCTTTTTTATGGTAAAATAAAGAAATAATAAAACTTCTCCTTTCATTTGAAGGAATACTTCCTATTAACCAAATTCTAAGAGAAATGTTCACTCAATGGTTATATCAAGAGTATGCTTTTCACCTACTATGATTAAAATAAAGTGCTTTTCAAAATCATAAGCCTCATGCACCTCAACAAAATTTATAATGCGAATGTTTCATTATTTAAGACTCCTCCTCCCAACAATGTTATGAGATCAAGTCACTTAATGCATTTCACAAAATGAACTATGTTGGCCAAGAAACACTGAATAGGCAGCATTGCTATTCTCCTCAACTCCATTTCGGAAGCCCAAGTATTGAAGCTACATTTCCTATGTTTGCATTTTGTGGGGAGGGAGGGTGGTTCAGCAAATGTTTTTTAATGAGGACTTCAGACCTTACAGATGAGAATACTTAAACAGGGTAGGAAAGTGCTAAAAAGTGAATAATCAAAAGGAGAATGAGGAGGAGAAGGAAGAGGAGGTATACAACCAATGTAACAAAAAGTGGGCCACAGCAGACTGCCATTTCCAATGTAAGCATGCATTGCAGTGTAGCATGATCTTGTAGCATTGAGGGGTAAAACTGTTATTTACAGAAAGCCACATAATGAATCAAATGGTGAGAATTTATTATAGTTTCACAAAACATATTGATGGGTGGTTTTGATGTGGAAAAATTAGCCCAGGGAAAGGACTGGGACGTAAAGAAGAAATGAGGGAGATCTGAATTACTTTGCAGATAAAAATAAGCTGGACTTGGAGTTTGAGGCTTAAGGGGAAGTTTCAGGGATTCTTAGCCAAATATCAGATATTTCTCCTTGCCAATACCCTATATAATTAGTTGGTTCCTCTTGTAAGACATTAAGAGATTTAGAATTCTAAGACACAGATAACCAGTCAAAAACATTTTTCATTAAAATATTTTTAATCTTCTACTCAGAGGAATATTAAAGAATAATCATGGGGCTTCCCTGGTGGCACAGTGGTTGGGAGTCCGCCTGCCGATGCAGGGGACGCAGTTTCGTGCCCCGGTCCGGGAGGATCCCACATGCCGCGGAGCGACTGGGCCCGTGGGCCATGGCCGCTGGGCCTGCGCGTCCGGAGCCTGTGCTCCGCGGCAGGAGAAGCCACAGCAGTGAGAGGCCCGCGTACAGAAAAAAAAAAAAAAAAAAAAAGAATAATCATGTATTACCTATACAGCTGTCCCAGTAATACACTAGGAATATTTCTTCCTTTTGTTTACAAAAGTTCGAATAGAGACAACCCCTGCCTTCTGAATTAAGATGAGCAAACAGAGGTCCTCCATAGTCAAGGTCCATGAACAATAACCTTCCCTGGTGGTGAAGTGATTCAATACTTTGTTTTATAACCAGGATAATTATTTGGAGTATCTTTGAATTATAGCTTTTCATTTCTCATGTGGGCCACTTGGAGACTTGCGTCCTCTATTTCCTAAAAAAGTAATCCAAAACAGCAAGCCTACATAATTTCTCATAACCTAGAGGAAGATGTAAACATTTTCCAGGACACTTCGTGCTTTCACTCTCTCCTCAGTTGGAACTTATTCAAGCTTATCTTTTGGAAATGGAACCATCCTAATTCTAGGAGCATTAATGATAGTAGATCAAGTCTATCTGTTTGTAAATGAAAGAAACGTTGCCATATTGTAAACTCACAGTCTGTTTTTCAAAATCCACAAATAGGACATGGAAAAAATTGGAGGAAGAACTGAGAATTTAGGTAGCTGTGGCGTAATCTAAGAATGGACATTGCCTGTCCGTCAAGCACAAGGTTGAAGACCCTGAGATAAAGTTAATCATTGAGAAATACCTGTGGCAGTAATGCCTGGGGATTTTAAAAACAGGGACATCTAAAATGCAAATGTAGTTTGTTGGCAGTGCTGGGAGCAACACAACAAACTTCTGATGCCCCCAAACCCTCGACAGAATCTTAAAGTATAGAAATGCCTTTGCCGATGTTATTTTGGCAAAAGTGCAAAGATAGGCTTGATCCAGATAAAAAGAAAAGTTGCAGGAAATGAGATACACAGGAGAGATTTTAAAATTCAGAGGAAAATAAGAAATCAAGGCAAAGGTGACTAGGAAAAACTTAACCTATCCAGGAATTCTCAGGGGTAGAGTGAAGGATGGGATTTCCACCAAAAATGGCACGTCAGTCAGTGTGTGATGGTGGTGGTAGGATTTCTGTTTGTTGGTTTGGTTTGCTTGCTTGTTTATAATATTAAAGGGCATAGGATATCTAGCCAGCAGATACTTGGGTAATGCACATAAAACAGGTTTATCCCTTACTCTGATGATCACAGCAAGCTCACAATGACATAAGACTGATAAGCAAATTAGAGATACTAAAAGTGAATATATTATGTGCCACAAACGAATAAATAAAGATGGATCTCATCTGTTACATTTTTCTGACTGGATGTCACAGAGTGCTTGTTTAATTTTTGTTTGTTTGACCTTTTTGTATTTTTTGCCGGAGGTGATATGTAGAAAAATAACCCGTGGAGGGGGGAAGTTCAACAAGAAAGTCAAATGTCTAAAAGGAGATTTGTATATAGAGTAAGAATGAAGGCTACAGGAAAATAAATTCAGCAGCTAATAAATTTAAAGCACTGACATCACAATTAAATAAGATTCTTGCAATTCTATCCACTACAAATATTGTCTTTGCCCACGCCCTTGCTTTAAAATACTTAGTTGAGAGGCACACTAAGGAGTCACGTGATCATCAATGTCCAGAACTCCATGTTTTCCTCAGAAAGCAGTTCAATCTTTCTTTCATCCATCTATACACAAATTCTAGAGCCTTTACTTCAGTCAACTTACGAGGGAAAGCTGCTGAAAGCAGGGACTCAGGAAAAGTACATTTCTAGGCTGAATCTAAACTTGGCCACTATCTAATTCTGTGAAGGTGGAGCAAGTTGCACAGCTTATCTGGGCCTCAGTTCCTTCATCTATAAATGGGGAACATAATAGTCTCAACTTTTAAGTTTTTTTTAAGGACTCAAAGGGTTAATACATGTAAAATACTTAAGAACAGTGCCTGGCACATAAAAAAGACCATAAAAGTGTTAGTTACTACTATGATTTTTACTAATAGTAGCACTATATAAGGCAGCAAAATATTTGTCACATAGTAGTTACTCAGTAAAAGGGAGTTCCATCCTTCTTTCTCATCACCTCTCTCCCTCATTTTTAGACAAATATGGTCACCCCTTGGCCTTCTCTTCCAGCTGCACAGTGCCTGGCACATTTCTCATCTCTGATAACCACACTAGTTATACCAGAATGCAAATGTACATCATAGATTGGAGACAGGTGATAAATAAAGTATTGTAGGGTTACTGATCTCAGTGCTTAGTGCCTTAGAATTTTAAAGACGGAAAGGGCTTTAGACATCGCTGATTCCAAATATATTACCTTCTTTCTACTGTCTTTAAGTATCTCTAGTTTTTTTCAATACTCTATACTCATCTAAACTTTACGCCTATATCTAACTTCCCAATTGATGTAACAGTAGTTCTCCTTCCTGACTGCACAGTAGAATCATGTGAAACTTCAAAAATACCAAATTCATGATTATAATCGTTTTTAAAAATGGCTGATCATTAAAGTCACCAGGTAAGTCCTTCAAAACTACATATTCCACACTGACCAACAAAATCAGTGTATTTGGGGTGGGTCCCTGGAAATGTTTTTTCAGAAGCACCTAAAATAGTTCTAATATTCATCTTAGTTTAGATACCACCATTCTACTGAGACACGTGATGCTGCCCTTCATCTCACCTCATCTAATCATATCTAACACTTGAACTTGGAGTTAGGGAAATGAGGAGCAAAAGCCATCATACTAAGAGGGAAAAAAAGATGTATTTTTCTTTTCCTTTTTGTTACTTGATATTCTTTTTATGCCTTAGATATGATGACCACATTTTTAAACATAGGTCCTACTTGCTCGGGAAGGATTTCCATCCTTCCTGGGGTAGCTTTTGGAGTAATTCTGACTTCTCAGTAATTCTGGGTAGTCTAAATTCTACTCCTAGGATATCACCAAGTGCTCAGTCTGTTGCCATTTCTCAGAAACCTATTAAACAACAGGTAGAATTCCCCTCTCTCTGACAAGAATATCTATGGACAGGAAAAAAGTAAAAGACCGAGTGTGAAAATTGTAAATCAATATACCTATAGCCATGATAAGTATGCAAGCTAATGGTATAAAAAGGAAAAGCACATATGACAAGCACTGAGGGATGTAGCTACACTAAATGAGACCTGTTTTCTTTAGTCTTTTTCCCATCTCTCACCTCCTCCTTCAAAGTTTATTTCTGTACATATCATATTCTGAAAGGAAATGAGCTATACTGCCAAACAGGTACTTGGTAGCTGGCTAGTTGCCAGGAAATATTGTGCATGTGTGTATATGTATGTGTATGGAAGATTTTACTTTAAATTAGACTGGATAAGTGCTATTAGAATATATTTCTTTTTGTGGGTATTCACTTCTTGTTACTTTGGGGATAGGTATTGGGGATAGAGTGGTGAAAAAATCTTAATATGAACCATTGAAGACATTAAGTTCTGTGGCACAGAGTCTCATAGCTATATAGCTATTTCTCTCACCTTGTTTGAGAATATTCAACTTAGAACACAAGAACAAAGAGTAAGTTTTACTCACCCACATTTTGCTTCAAGCATAAACTTATTTACTAGGGTCTGAATGGAAGAGTATCAAAACCATCTTTCCTAAGGTTTTGTTTGATTTACAGACCACAGCCCATGAAGCAGTCCATCTGATTTTCAAAAGCCAAAGAGCTAAGTAACAGAGAAAAGGGTATAAATATGAGGCTTGGGGAATCATCGGCTATTTGGGGCCTAGAACTCTAAACCTCGTATTAGGGTTTCTCTAAGCCACTTAATTATTATGACATCATAAATAGAAAAGAGAAATTTCCCTTGAAAAGAACACTCTTATAAAAGAAAATCCTGAGCGAAGAGGAAATGTGTTTGTTCTCCCACAGCATGCTGTGAATACTGCTACCACAGGACTTGTCAAACTGTTTACCTGCTGTCCACCTCCCCTGTGACACTGGGAGTGCCTTAAGAGCAGAGACCACATCCTGCCTGGGAACACTGACATCTAGTACAAGCACTTGCTGGAACACTGAATATGATAATCCCTCTTTCAACTCATAGAGAAGGAAAATAAACTAAGGTAGAGTGCAACACGTGCTTTCTATAGCCTGACTGCCTGGATTCAAATCCCACCTCCTCCACTTACTAGCTGGGGAACCGTGGGCAAGATACTTAATACCTCTGTGCCTCAGTTTGCTCATTCTAAAAATAAGATAATAATAGCACTCACTTCATAGGGCTATTATAAGGATTAAATGAATCAATATACGTAAACTGCTAAGAACCAGGCCTGACACATAGCACATGCTGAAGTGTTAGTTATTAGTACATGCTACTTCAATCTTTCCAACAATCATCTGAGATAGGTACTATTAGCCCACTTTACAGATATAAGCTGAGGCCTAATTAAGCTCTCAATTGGCAGATGTATTATTTAAATTGGTTCTGCCTGTTTCCAGAGCTTTTTGCTCTTTGCCCTACTCCATAGTGTCTCCCTTTCGAGCTTCTGTTTAATTCAATGCAATTTATCCAAGTTCTACTGGATCTAAGTAGTATGTGGTGCTACTTAGAACATAAAAAGACGAACTACGCATGGGGTCTCTTTTCAAAGAGGATAAAGTTAACACTGGAGGAAGATGTGGATACAATTTTAGTAAAAGGGAAATATTATAAGTAATACAGAATTTTGAGGTTCTAGGAATGAAAGAAGATTCTGGTTAAGGGCAGGAAAGGCATTATGCAAGAGGTGGTTTTTCAACTGGCTGTGTAAGACTTGTGGGTAGAAATGGCAGGCAGCAGTGGGAGCAGGGAGGGGAAGGAAGGGAAGACTTTTCAGATGGAAATCATACTGTGTGCAATACTAGAGAGGCAAAAAAGTAGACATACACACACACACGCCCTACTCAGGGAAAGTGAGACTAGTTAAGTTTGCAACCGTGAAGTGTAAGAAAGCTTGGAGAAGTAGCACATGCCCACTTTGGGGAGGGCCCTAAAAGTCATGCCAAGAAATTAAACCTGCTTTGTAAGTCATGAGGAGTTAATCTAGGTTTCTGAAAATGTTTACAAGAAGAAGGGTATAGAGGTTGTCATATGACCAAAACTCTATCCTAGGATATTTCTTAGGATATGTTGTTAAGGGAAAGGAGATGAAATGCTAAAAAGCAGGGCCAGGGAAAACAATGCAAAGAAAAAATCATATCATAAATTAGGGACAGTAACACTGAGGAAAAGAAAGCTAAAAGAGATATAAAAAGCAAGAATTAGAAAATGACTAGAAAATAAAGAAGAAGGCCAAATATGATTCCAAAATTTACAGAGCATTTGCATAGTGCCTGGAAATGTACTACATTATCTCATTAAATTCTCACAACAACCTTGCAAGAGAATATAATACCATTTCTCACAAAGGGAAATAGAGGTCTGAGTTTGAATACTGACTTTGGCACTTACTGTATGAAATTAGAAGAATTTACTTAGCCTAAGACTTGATTTTCTCATATGTAATATGTAGATAATAATAGCTATCCTGTGGTGGTACTTTGAAAATTAAACTAGATAATGTTTATAACTTGCCTTAAAGGAATTAGCATATACTATCTAGCTACTGCTAATTGCAATATTATCTATTGCTATTAAATTAGAGTACTATTGTGAGAAAAATTTTATTCTGAAAGAGTTGTTAAATTGCCCACAGTCACGTTCCTAGTAAGAATCAAAGATAAAATTCAATCTCATATCTTTATAATTCCAAAGTCTGTCCATTTTCTAACATTCTATGTTTCACCTCTCAATGTAGAGGAATGACTGTAATGTCTTTGGAGGGGGGGATGGGAACCAAAATAATGAATAGGAAAATGAGATCACAGGAGTCCACAAATGAGTCCTAAATTACCATTTAATTAGAAGATTGTTTTGTTCTAAATCTGAGCTTGAATGCCATTTATAAAATAGACTATAGGGCTTCCCTGGTGGCGCAGCGGTTGAGAGTCCGCCTGCCCATGCAGGAGACACGGGTTCGTGCCCCAGTCCGGGAAGATCCCACAAGCGGCGGAGCGGCTGGGCCCGTGAGCCATGGCCGCTGAGCCTGCGCATCCGGAGCCTGTGCTCCGCAACGGGAGAGGCCACAACAGTGAGAGGCCCGCGTACCGCAAAAAAAAAAAAAAAAAAGACTATAAATTACATACCATTCCATATGTAAAAATTATAATTCAAATACAGTATTAGAAAATTAGGATTCACTGTCTAATATATAATTTTCCAATGAAAGTTTCATGAAGCATAGAGCACTTTGGGGAAAGCTTTTTAATTGGCAATACCCATTCATCAAAGGTTGTTTTGTTTTTCAACCCCATTAGCTATGTGAGATTATTTGGAAATACTTGACAAAAAATTTAACTTTTCAATCCAAGGTGTTATCAAAATATTAAAGCTGGTACTCACTGCATATGTCAGGTCTTAAAAAGGAAACACCTGTCCTTTAATGGCTGGAATGACATCTGGAATTCTTTTTGCAGACATGCAACATTCAATCTGATTAATTTTTAATTTTCTAATTTCTTAAAGGGACATCTTAAAACTGGATTTTCTCCCTCACAATACTGAAAATGTAAAAATGTCAAGATCATTGATCAAATAGCCATAATTACAGAAGGGTACGACTTCGGCTTTAAATCTAAATCACTTCGGGCTGCGTAATTGATGTTTGGATAACAGAACGCCAGGTAACCACCTGGACACCAGAAGGTAAGGGCAACCATAGTTTTAGGCGATTATGATTAAAAGGCATAATTTTTCTGCTTCAGCTTACTTGGCCTCATTCCATTCCCAATCTTTTTCTTTAAAGAGGTAGCTAGGGCTTCCCTGGTGGCGCAGTGGTTGAGAGTCGGCCTGCCGATGCAGGGGGCGCGCGTCCATGCCCCGGGCCGGGAGGATCCCGCGTGCCGTGGAGCGGCTAGGCCCGTGAGCCATGGCCGCTGAGCCTGCGCGTCCGGAGCCTGTGCTCCGCAGCGGGCGAGGCCACAGCAGTGAGGGGCCCGCGTACCGCAAAAAAAAAAAAAAAAAAAAAAAAGAGGTAGCTAGTTAGACCCACAACGTCGGCTCTATTCTCAACAATATACTGAAGGTTATTAGATAGCAGAAAAGGCTCCACAAGTAGCTAACTAGCTCACCATATATTGTACAGTACCATGGTTGTGCTTTCTTCCTTCATATGAGCACTGGAAATGAGGAAGATGCACGTATGAATCCAAGAGAAAAATCATTATCTCTTTTCAGATGAAGCCAAACAACCAAATAAGAACAGGAGCAAAGAAAATTCCACTCCCACAAACGTATCAACCAGCTGATAAATCTACCATGAGTGGATGTCAAAAAATAAATAAAGGAGGAAAAAAAGCCATGAAAGTGGTTTCATTCATTAATAAAGCATTCCTTGATACCAAGGTGATATTACTGACCTTCCATCAGAAGCACTATTCACGTGTGTATTTCGTTCAAATCCAGCCCTACTCTCTAGCCTGTTCCCGTTGAAATACACTACACATATTTATAGGATGACTGGCCAGGGTCAAGACAGAAGTTCTCAGTTCCAGAAAAGAAAGCAAACTGCCATAACCAACGTTAGTAACTGGCTAACTAGATATTGAGCAAAGGAGGAAGCAACTTCTCTTACAAGAGAGAGGAAGCAAGACAGGCATTGTGGTCAAGAGTAGCAATACAGAGGGAAAAAAGCACTGAAGGAACTTTGTTAACGTTCAAGCTAAGATAGAAAATATTTCTGAAAAAAAAGTTCCCATGTTGAAATCTGTATGATTCTCTTCCAATCGTAAGTTATATATTTTGGTAATAATAAGGCAGTACATTCCCGCCCACAGTCCAAAAAAGGAAAAAGAATTCACTTTCATTATGACTCCATTTGCCTAAAACCAAAAATTTCTATATAGAACATAAATGAAAAAGTTGAGGTGAGGATTGTCTTGAAAAAAACTTCTCTGTTTCAGATGGCTTTAAATAACATAAAAAAGAAAAAGGCTTTTACTTAAATATTATTACTCACTGTTTTCTGCTTCTTACGTATTTCAACTGTATATCATTCTTTCTTGCTTCAGGACCAGGGACTTTGTCAGCGGCGCAAATGGCCAGTCTGGAGGAGGCTGGACAAAGACGCTAGGCTGTCCCACCAGGGCCAAACCCGACAAATGGAAAAGTTGTTGGGAAAAGCCTAGAAGCAAACTAACAGGAAGACTGCCAGGACAGGAAAGGAAGTTCAGGTAGGCAGCTGTTAAGCATTAAAGAGGTCGAGAAGTAAACAACAGCTGCAGGTGAAAAGAGTTTATCATTAACGGACTGATGGTCGGTAATAAGCAGAGATTCAATCAATCAGATAGACAGCATCTGGGGAATCTAGCCACTCAGGGTGGAAACCCAACCACAGCAACCGAAGATGAGTAGCAAAGCCCAGCTAAGAGATCCGGGACCAAACACTGAAGCAGAATTGACTCAAGGCTGAATCTATGGCTTCTGGATCCAGAAAGTCTAACAGTTTCCACACTAAGGTAAATTTTTCCCAAAGGCAAGGGTAAGGATCAAAATGCAACAGGATAGTCTCCACGAAGTTCATGAAGTATCTGATATAGTATCTAAAAGATAATCCCTAAGCAGAAAACAACTTCATGAAATATAAATGCATGCATATATTTGACCAAATAAAATAAAAAAGGAAAAGAGTATACTAGGCTATATTAGGTTTTGACTGAAGAGGGAAGGTCTGTTATTCAATGAGGCTCACCAACTCCTGACCCCCAACCACTAGCAGCAAGAAAGACTTACACCTGCTCTTCGGGAATCTGGCCATCAGCAGCCTGCAGAATGAGTATGGGACTAACCAGCTGTTTTTTATTCAAACCAAGTAGCAGTGGTATACAGTGTTGTAACTTTAGCAGCTCTGGGAACTCTTAATATTGGAGGCTCTACCCCACATCATTTTAAACATGATAAAACACACGCATATATCACCAAAAATAAAATTTATAACACTTTAAGAAATGAGTGGAATTGCATTTGACTACATAGCACTGCGACATTTTATGTATCTATTTAAATATTCATTAATTTTGATTCTGTAGGTTTACAATTATTTTCAGCTGTGTATTTTTCCCCTCATTGCAAGTACCAGTGTATGCCCTAGGCCTGGTGATGCTGTTTGTTTTTTTTATTTGTTTTGCTTTTCTAAGTGGCAGACTTTTGCAATCCCCAAAGATGTATTTTAGTTTTATATGAGGAGAGGGATTTAATGTATAAAAAAGGACTCTGAGCAACTTACAGATACACTTGGTCAAGGCCCAGTGACCGGCTCAGATGCAGTGGGTAGTAAATGGCTTTGAAAGAATTGGTTAGCCTTTGGAGTTTAGTACTTATCATTCAACATATAGTGAGTGTGCATTCTGAATACTGGGCTTAAGATTAGAAATGTAGCAGTGAACACTGAGACGTGGATTTTTGGTTATGAAGTTTTCAATCTATCCATTCAGATACCCAGAACTATATGACTTATTGCTTAATTGCATCCAATGTTTCTCCTTAAGTGACTACCACTTCTGCAGAGTTCTTATTCACCTGATAAAATAGTATTTATTAACTTGAACAAACAGTGGGAGTGGCATTAAAATGTGCATAGCATGAAGCTTTGCTTCTTCTTTGGGACACTTTGAAAAACTGTGTCCATGGTTTGAAGCATCCATATAATGAAGCCATGAAGTATGTCACCAGAGTAGAGCTCAAATCCCAGTTTCTACCATTTACCTTGTGTGACCTTAGGCAAGGTACCTAACAATCTTGAACCTTTCTTCACCTAAAAAGTTGGTGCAATAATAATATCTACTTCCTGGGATTGCTGTGATTGTCAATCAGCATAACGTAAATGAATGGCTTGGCACCTTGGCATACGTACTCAGTATGGAGTTGCTGCTGTTGTTGGTATTTCTACAAATGAAGTTGATTCACCTTATTCCAAGAAAGGGAAACTAAGAAAGACCATTGAAAGGGCATTTGAAACTATCCAACTGAATAAAGCTCTTACAGAATTATTATGTAAATGCACAGTTCTCTCCTATTGAGACTCTATGGCAATTCAAGAAGAATAATAATGTTATTAAGCTCAACTTTCCAAAAGTCAAGCAGTAATAATATCACTTTGTGGATCTCTTTTAAGAAAAATAAATCAAAACATCTATGCACAAAACTATTCATTACAATGTTATTTAAAATGTCGAGGAGTTGCAAGCAGCCCAAATGCCCAACAACAGGACATGTTTAGGGAAATTATTCCATACCTATTAGCTAGATAATATAATATTGATACTTTGAAAACTCTAAATTGCAGAAGTATTTATGAAATAGTATCAAAGAAAAATCAGTACATGAAATTATGAATGCAACTGATTAAAAATACATGTAAAAAATAATTTAGAAGAGTTCACATCAAAACAATACCAGATGTGTTAGAACAGCAGTGTAACAGTAATTTCATTTTTCCTCTTTTTTTTGCCATTCCATAATGTCTCTCAGGTACTTCTACACTTAAGGCAATAAAATTGATATTTAACAAGTAGCACCTGCACATTATTGTCCTAACATTAAAATTTGGCAACCTCTAAGAGGGCTAAGGACTCTTCTGGACATTTGAGAGGCTGAGGAGGATGGAATTTATCTCCAACATCACCTCATCTATAGTTATTGTGATCTTCTTTTAGCATCTATGGAAGATAAGACCAACCCATTACCCAGACTTGGCTCTGTAGGTTAAACTGATGCCAGTGAGCAGGGTAGGCTGTAGTTAACAATCAGGTTAACTACACAAGGAACAGATGTATTCAGTCTCCAATAAGATTCTCATGCCCACTGAATCCTTATTAGCAGAAGTGCAACTGATCTGCCAGTATTCTGAAGATTAATTTTATTCTGGTCCACATTCTATTAACTATTAATTGACCGATGACATGCGTGCCAAATTTGTCAAATAAAATTCTCCCCCCAAAAGAGGAAAGGAGAGATCTCTGAACAGCCTCTTTTACAGTCTATTGAAGTTGTATTCTTCCTCTGAGTTAACTGGGGCGGCAAGAAGAGAGTGGGGGAATTGAGCTCAGAGCACTTTGGAGCTGAAGGTGCAGAGCTGAGCAGATTTGGAAACCAAATGCATTTGTTAATTCCCAAAGTGATTTTAAGAGCAGAATCCTGGAAGGACTGCCAAATAAAATTAATCCTTTAAAATGATAATGCAAATTTTTAAATCACAATGGAGAGCTCTAAGTTTGAAGAGAATGTTTCAATATTATGTGTATCTGGAAGCTAACCAGGTCATCTATGGATGAATGTTTCCATGACTTCTTACAGTTATAAGTTCAGACCAGGAACTGTGTGTGTGTGTGTGTGTGTGTGTGTGTGTGTGTGTGTGAGAGAGAGAGAGAGAGAGAGAGGCACACAGAGACAGAGACGAGACAGAGAGAGAGAGAGAGATGGAGAGGGGAGAAGGGGAAAGAGAGGAGGGAAAGAGGAACGATAGAGAAAGAAGGAAAAAGGAGAAGGAAGATTTGTAGCATCCATGGTTAATATCCTCCTAAAGAAATAAAGGAATTTCTTACCTATCTTTGTGTGTGTGTGTGTGTGTGTGTGTGCGTGTGCACATGCGTGCACAGTTGTAAATAAATATGTAACCTTATAATGTTTTATCAAAGGATTAATTCTAAATACCAGTAGTTTGCAATAAACAATGCAGAAACAGAAAGCAGTAATGACTAATTCCTATGCTTGGTCAATGAAGGCAACAGGAAATCCAAACTTGAAAATTGTTGTTCAGCTATAACATAATTAAGAATAGATTACTGCATATTTGCTGTCCTTTGCAGATTTAAAAACCTTAAAAGTAAAATCAAATGTTAAAAGGCATGAAGTACTACAGACAATATGAATTCTCAGTGCTTATGAAAAATTACCTATTCCATCAGCTAACAAATATTTAACAGAGTTCCTGCCAAGCACTCTGTTAATTCCACAAATTTCTGTCTTTACAGATGTGATCCCTACCCACCTAGAACTTTCAGTCTGATGGGAGACAGGTACGATATATACATTAAAAATCATTACAAACTGTGATGGGTACTGGGTGGAGGGATACACAGAAAAATAAAATATGTTACAGGTGGATTGTCCTCACCTGGTACCTCAGAAAAGGCTTCTCTGAGTAACTTTGATCTGAGACATAAAAGACCAATAGAAATTCACCAGGCAAAGAAAGAGAGGAAAAGCATGGGAACAGTACAGGCACAGGCTTTGTGCCTGGATGGAACTCATCCTTAACAGACGCTCCATCAAGGTAAGTGACATAGTTAGAATTGAGTTTGGGATAACAAGAGAGGTTATTAAGGAAAAAAATAAAACAGCTTCTCCTTTCCCATCCTGACATAAGGAAAGAGGGGCCAGAATTATTTATCTAAAGGGCTAGGTAGTCATTTTATCTCCACCTCCTTGCCCTTTCCCTACTTCTCCACGCCACCATCAGGTCCATTATGTGGTGTTAGACTAGAGAATGCATGAAGTTAGGGGTGGAGGTTGAGGGCCTTGGATGATAGCAGAGTCCCAGGTCTCGATTTTTCACTGTAGGCTGTCTTTGTCTACAGGAGGTAGACAGTATGAACCAGGACCAGGAGAACCACAGTGAGAGTTCCTGTGGGTGTGGCCAAACACTGAGGGTACGGAGGTTGGGGGCAGAAAATGAGGGCTGCCCATGGCAGCCTTGACATCCTCACTTACCTCATGGCAGCACTGTGTTAAAAGCTTTATTGGGATTACCTCATAACTACCTGCAAGTTAAAGACTATTGTTATCCCTATTTTACACATGAGGAAAGAGCATGAGACTCTAAGGAATAAGTAATTTGGTCAACATCACATGTCTTATAAATTCAGTATTTGAGCTCAGACAGTCTGACTCTGGCCTCCCTGATCTAAATCCACTATACTGTCTGACGCTGAATGTCCCAAGGCCCAAGGTAGCTGGGTCCTGAAGCAGATTCAATTTGTTTATAGAAATAAAAGTCCTCATACTCTGGTGTTGGGGAGAAGAATCTACACCAGCTTCATTGAAAAAGCTCATTCTGAAGAATGAACAGGAAAGAGGAAAGATTAAGTGAAGGAAAAACAGTTATGACTGCATTAAAAGTCTAGGGAGAGATTGGTAGCTTGGCCTAAGCTTAAGCCTAAAGTTGCTAATAGTAAAACCAGAGAAATATGGTCAGATTTTAGCAACAGTTAGGAAGTAAAATCATGGAACGTGGTGATGGGTTGTTATAGGAGCGCCAGGGATAAGCAAGTATCAGCGATGATGTCTACCTTTCTTGCTTACTCCACTTCAAATCTCCTTTTGTATTAGTATTGTATGCTCTGGAATTCAAAGGACATGTCTGGCAGAAGATACAAATTTCAAAGCTGATTATACAATGATGAATTCCAGTTCATATTTTAAAATGGTCCTTCCCAACTATAAAAGTGTATTAGAGCTATTTTTATAAAAATTTCATTGCTAAAATCTTCTGGTTAAAGAAACAAAATAACAGGTCATATAGTTCTAAATCTAATTTTAAGGCAAGAATATGGAAATACCTTTTTTCACACTAGAGTTATCTATGTATTTTTCAATGCAAAAATTGAAAGTGGAACTGAATGACTCATCACCAAAGTGGGCCAATTGTCTGCAAACTGAAAGGAAAATATCAGTACAGTTATGCTCCCAGGGATAGTCAGCTTCAAAAATAATTTTAACTGTATGAGTCTTATATCATTTTCTTAAAGGCCAAAATACACGTCTTCTGATGTGTCCTTTAAGATAGGATATTTCCTGTGGTTGATAGGACTAAATTATTTACCATAATATTAATGCCATCCCAAAATAACTTACTCCAGCAATCAATGCTAACTTTGCCAATACCAAGAATAGACTGTCATCTACCTGATATAATACCAGGAAACTAAGATGCTCTCCTACATTACTTCTATTTCAAAATATCTCCCCCCTTTCTCCTTCATTTTAACAACAAATATTTAGAAAGAAGTTTGTTCATCACTGTCCTTACATTCTCATGCATCAGCTTTTCTAAATGGATTTTACCTAATCCAAGCACTGCATGAGTTTCTAAAGGATGAGTAGGAGCCTTTGTGACCATAAGTAAACAAACAAACAAAAAAATAAGACTGAGAGAAAGATCAAAATATACACCTATGTCATAATCATCTGCCACATTTCAAAATCATAAATCCAAATTAACCAGTAGTTCAATTAAATTCTTCCAGATCAAAAAGCTGTGTTTAAATACCATGGCTAACTAACAGGCTCAGTCTACACCCCTGCTACAAATTGTTCAGAGATACCTATTTTACTTGAGTACTACAGAGACAAATTTATTATTCAAAAAACACTTTTTTAAAAACCCACTGTCTTAGTCAATTCAGGCTGCTATAACAAAGCATCATCAACTTCGTTGCTTATAATCAACAGAAATTTATTTCTCACAGTTCTGCAAGCTGGAAGTCCAAGATCAAGTTATCAGCATATTTGGGTTCTAGTGAGTGATCTCTTCCCTTCTACAGACGGTCATCTTCTTGCTCTGTCCTCATATGGTGCAAAGAACAGGTAGTTCTCTAGTCTCTTCTTTTAAGGGCACTAGTCTCATTTATGAGGGCTCTACCCTCATGACCTAATTGCCTCCCAAATGCCTCACCTCTAAATACCATTATATTAAGGACTAGATTTTAACATATAAATTTGATTGGGGGAGAGAGGGCACACATAAACTTTTAGTCCATAACACCCACATTATGGTGCATTTCTGGGTTGGCAGATAGGCATTACTCATAACCCAGGGCTCTGCCCACATAAAGAGCAGACATCGCTAATCAATTACTGCACTCTTTCCCTCAGACACTGGATATAGCCTGAAAATTCTGAGCACAGCACTACAGACAGCCACTACTTATTAATCATATTATGGAATGTGTGATAAAACTCACTTACCATCCTTGGAAATGTGGAAAAGTACTGAAGACGTTTATTCTAAATTACATATTACCGCTAAACAGAGGGGTATTTTTTGACAAGTTGTGTAACTTTTCTGAGCACATAGGTCCTTCCTATCTCACAGGGCTGTTGTGAGGAACAAATGAAATAATGTTTGTAAAAATGTTTTCTAAACACTTTAAAGTGTTGTATAGAATTATTTTTTTGGTGAAATGTCTATTTAGGTCTTCCACGCATTTTTTAATTGGGTTGTTTGTTTTTCTGATATTGAGCTCCATGAGATGTTTGTATATTTTGGAGATTAATTCACCAAAGAAGACATACACATGGCCAAGAGGCACATGAAAAGATGCTCAACATCACTAATTATTAGAGAAATGCAAATCAAAACTACAATGAGGTATCACCTCATACCAGTCAGAATGGCCATCATCAAAAAATCTACAAACAATAAATGCTGGAAAGGGTGTGGTGAAAAGGGAACCCTCTTGCACAGTTGGTGGGAATGTAAACTGATACAATCACTATGGAGAACAGTATGGAGGTTCCTTAAAAAACTAAAAATAGAACTACCATATGACCCAGCAATCCCACTACTGGGCATATACCCTGAGAAAACCATAATTCAAAAAGAGACATGTACCACAATGTTCATTGCAGCACTATTTACAATAGCCAGGACATGGAAGCAACCTAAATGTCCATCGACAGATGAATGGATAAAGAAGATGTGGCACATATATACAATGGAATATTACTCAACCATAAAAAGAAACAAAACTGAGTTATTTGTAGTGAGGTGGATGGACCTAGAGTCTGTCATACAGAGTGAAGTAAGTCAGAAAGAGAAAAACAAATACCGTATGCTAACACATATATATGGAATCTAAAAAAAAAAAAAAAAAAGAAAATGGTACTGATGAACCTAGTGGCAGGGCTGAAATAAAGACGTAGACATACAGAATGGACTTGAGGACACGGGGGTGGGGAGGGGGAAGCTGGGACGAAGTGAGAGAGTGGCCTGGACATATATACACGACCAAATGTAAAATAGATAGCTAGTGGGAAGCAACAGCATAGCACAGGGAGATCAGCTCGGTGCTTTGCGATGACGTAGAGGGGTGGGGGAGGGGGGAGGGAGGCTCAAGAGGGAGGGGATATGGGGATATATGTATGCATATGGCTGATTCACTTCGCTATATAACAGAAACTAACACAGTATTGTGAAGCAGTTACACTCCAATAAAGATCTATTAAAAAAATTATTTCTTGTTATCACTTTTATCTGGAGCTGCACAGGAAATGGGAACATAATGAAGTCAAATTTAAATAACTCTAACAAACACTGTTCAATGTTCCTGGGATACAGTCTCTTCACTTGAAAATACATATTCTAAAATTCAGTTCCACCTGAGATGGCAGAGGTTCTGAGAGCCATCTGGGGGTTTGATGTGATGTGAACATTTCTTTCATACCGTTCCTTTTTCCTATTTGCATTTATGAGATTGACCATGTGTGCACTAACAAATCTTTTTGCAAGTATGTTCCTTGACTGGTGTATGGATGCTCAAAAGGAAATGGTACTGAGTAAATTGGCATTTTAGCTTCTGCAATGAAGATACAGGAAGGAATCAAGGAGAAAAATCTCTGCTTTGAAGAGATAAAGAAAGCCTATAATCAGAGTTATCCAGGCAAAGGCATTACCTGTGGGAGGCTGCTCTACTTTGTACTCACGTAGCACCTTTCATCCAGAAAGCTCAAATCACATACTATTTATTAAGCCCCTTCATGTACACAGACCTCATTGATCCTCTCAGCAGGGTTATAAAACCACATTATGGACCCCACTATGTGAATATGAAAACTAAGGCACTGGGAAGTGAAGTGCTTCATCAAAATGCACAAAAGTAAACAAATGAAAAAAGATCAAGAGTATAAGGATAATTATGGGTGTGATTCACTTTCCTTAGTGTCAGTCCTGAGTTTTAGCTATTTATTTCCATTAAAACGTAAATACTTCCAGCGGCAGCCATAGTGCGACAGAGAATCTCTGTGGGTAAGGGACACATTTTATTAAAACAATCTGTTACCTAGGACACCCCTTCCCCTCCTTTCCATCCAACCGAGAAGGCTATAAAATGCCTAAGACTTTCAATCAAGGGGAAAAAGTCTACCAGAACCCTCACAGAAATCAAAAACTTACATTTATTTATTTATTTATTTAAACGCACAGGTAAAACAAGGACAAATGTCCACAAAACACACTCCAGCCAGCTTTGCAAATAGCAGTTGGCTTTTTTATGCTTAAAAATACAGTGGGTGTATTAAATCAAAACCCAAACAAACCAGGCTCTGCCGTTGCTATATGTCAAACCTTTCCCACCTCAGAGCTCCGTTTCTGCTGTTTCCCAAAACATTTCTGACACCTTCAATCAAATTGATGTAGTTATTCTTCTTTCACAGCAAACAAGGTCTATAACACTATGCCCGCCTTTTCATAAGTAAGAAAAGAGACAAAAACACGTCTTCCTTCCTCATAGAAACTGATAAAAGAGGATAAATATAGTCCTCTTCAGTGATTCTTATCTCTTTCGGTCAAAGGCTAAAGGTCTCAGAGCTGTAAGTTGAGTGATAATAAACTTTTGAGAAGGAAAGGGAATTCAAAATTAGGGTTATTTCATAATAACCTGTTGCTGACTTGAAGAGGAATTCACAGTTTTCCTTCATCTAGACTCCTATTGTGATCAATAACCTCAATGACAAATCCCTTAGCTAATTGTCTGTTCCTTGCACTTTAAAAACATACTAGAGTTTCTAGTACTAGGGCGTACTAGAGTTTCTCATAAACATTTAATCAATCATTCTTTTGCTTCTTTCTACATACATAATTTATAAATTAAACAACAAAAAGGCACATTTATAAAATGGGCCACAAACCCTGTTGATCCACACCAGGCAATTTTTCTTGTGATACCATTCCCAATTCTGCTGAAATGTGTTTTGGCAGGATTTATAAAGTTTTCATAAATAATATATATGCAAAATAAAATTAAACACCATCAACAACAACAACAAATAATTCTGAGGTGCTATGCTACTGATTTCCTGGGTGGTACTTATATGTCTCCTTTTTTATATAAATGCACCACAAAAACATGCACAATGACATACCAAAAAACAAAACAGTTCATAAACCAAAGAGAATGTTCAATGTTCCTGGGATACAGTCTCACTAAACCAAAAATAACATTACAATTGCTAATCATGCACACACACACACACACACACACACACAGCTGAAAAAGAAACAAGTCAAAAAAAATCAATGAATACATCATTGGAACAAACTCTACTTATGGCAAAGCACTTTTCAAATTAAGCTAATGTTTTTCAACAGTAAGAGCACGCTTGGCTTTCAGAATGATGCTGCTAGAAATTAATAAAAGCCAGAAAGTTTATTTTGGATTAGAAGATTGACCTGAATGAGCAAAACTCACAATAAAACTGTAACAGCTCTTCATGCTCAAATTTCAAATCTTAATCTTACAGACAAAGCTGAGAGAAAGGCAGAAGTGGAAGGGAAAAAAACTCCTCAATCTATTTCTGGCAATTCCCGTGGGTGGTTTGATTTCTCCACCTAGATTTACCCACTCCTACTTGTTTCTACCTAGTTATGACTCCGCATCCTACCCTCCCCATAACTTAGCACCACAGAAGTTAAAGTTGTAGTGTTTTAACATGTCAAAATTCAGAATTATGTGCTTCAACATGAATACTTTATTGTACACAAAAGGCACAGCCTTTTGTCAGGGAGACAGATACATGGGTCAAGATTAGAGATCTATAAAAATGGGTTATTATCTGTCTAGAAGTAGCAGGGCTACTTAAGAGTTTTGAGTATACACAAGGTGAAGCCACCCATGGGCAAATAAAAGTGAGGAGATGGATAAGTCAAGGTCTCCATAACACTCTAGGATTACAAGAGTAATGTTTGCACATAGATAAATGTTAAACAGTTCTCCTACTTTAGAGAAAAATGGAAAGCACAAGGCAAAATGTTTGAGCTTCTTTTAAAAAAAAGTTGAACATATGTCAAGTGCCATAGTGCAGTTTCAGAGTACAAAATCAATCTCTATTGGAAAGGGAAGTATTCAGGAGAGAGGGATCTTTTTGTGGATAACTCAAGGCCCTTGATTTTTTTTCACTGTCTCCACTAACCTTTT